>NW_017618149.1:598314-843314 GCF_001879475.1 Ipomoea nil | reverse complement strand
TCTTAACAACTTTTGTTAACATAATGAGGACTCTGTTTATTTGTTTTTGTTATCATTTCTAGTGTATCTATTGCCTTATGTGTATTTGTTGCATGTATGCAGGGAGGATATCAACATGACCGTTAGGCTTGTAGTTAGCTGCAAATCCTGCAATGGAATCAAAATTAAAAATGTTAGAGAGTAAGTCAAATTATGCATTCTTCTAGTTTCAGAACTAGTAATTATTTTGAAACTTTTATTAATGCTAAAGTGAAGATGCAATTGATATGGTAAAGTTGATAGGCATGAGGAATTAATTATGCATTTGTGATGTACTGTTCTTATTATACAAGTCTATAATTCTCATTTTCTTGCAGTTCTTTTGAGAAATCCCTTCGAGCTTGACTGTTGAAGGTTAGTTGTTGGTAGGGTTTTTTTTTTACACGCAAGCGTTGTCTACGCTTTTATATTGACAATTGTTGTTTTGCAGACAAATCCTGAGACTGATTTTCACTGCATACATACATTTGGTTCAATCTTCTCTCAAGACAGTAAAAGTATAAAATGTCTATTATCATATGAAAATTTATTATCTGTAAGTTTTAATTTTAGCTGCATGCTCATCACTTTGAATAACAAATTATTACATTAGGTAAGTAAATTTAAATTGACCTATGTATAGTTAAATTATATTTTATTAATTAACATATTAAGTAATTTGATTAATAAAATTTTTTTGTAGGTATTTGATTGAAATTTGTACTTTATCAATGAAATAGATGGGATTGGAGACTTTGGAAGAGTGCGTGTAACTTTTGTTTTAGATTTTAAATATTATATTGTGTTGAAAGTATTGTATTGATATAAAGTATTGTATTGATAGTATTTGGTTAAAAGTGTGTTGATAATATTGTGTTTTGATAGTTTGGTAATAATAGTGTTGATGGTTAGTATTATGTAGTGTATGAATAGGATTTTTATAAAAATTGGGGCATTTAAAAATAAAAATAAAATTTGCATTTTTTTTTAAATAAAAAACAATCCGCTACCCTTCTTTTGTAAAAAGGGTAGCGGATGCTTAAAAAAATAATAAATTAATAGTCTTCGCTACCCTTCTATATTTAGAAGGGTAGCGGATGTTCAACTTTTTGCTACCCTTGTAAAAGGGTAGCGGAAAGCTCAAGGCTTTCAGCGTCCCTCACATCCGCTACCCTTGTACAAGGGTAGCGGATAACCCTTTACAAGGGTAGCGGATGTGCATATCTGTACTAGTGTCGGCCTTAAGGTAACCTCTGAATGCTTCAATCTGATCAGAAAAGTTAGTTTAGTGTTAATAATGCTTTTAAGTCAATAGATAGGTAATGGTAAGAATGTCAAGTTTTTTTTTTTTTTTTATCAAAATTACCAATAAGTGTGGGCTGTTGCCATATTTGTCCTTCTCCGAAACACCAGCTGGTAACTCCTTGTTGTCAATGACCTGTACTTTATGTTCTTTCACATTGAAGCAGACCAAGAAGTAGTGACCATGGCGATGAACTGCGAAAAATATCTAATTCCAATTCAAAGTTAAAGCAATGTTAGTATTTTTTTTGGACATGATAAAGTCAAATTGGACATGGGTAATAGAACTTACCAGATCTGCATCACTGATGTCTAGGTTCCCGAAGCTGGTTATTTCATAGCTCAATCTCTCATTGAAATTCTTCATTTTTATGTGAGTTGGGAGATCCTTCATCCACTGGTCATTGGGATCAATTTGAAGCTGCACATACAAATGCAGGAATGAGTAGTCATAATCCAAATAATATTTGTTGAAAATGTTAAAATTATACATACAGAGTTATATATATACACTTCCAGAATTGTACAACTATAGTTTCATAATTGCATAATTATAATTCCATAATTTCATATCAATAATTCCATAATTGCATATCTACAATTCCATAATTGCATAACTATAGTTCTATAATTGCATAACTATAATTCCAGAATTACAAAACTATAAAACCAGGGGTTCACAGGTACACATCCAGAACTGAATAACTACATATCCATAATCTAAAAACTATATATTCATAATTTGTGAACACTTACATGTACTAGGGTGGAGAAGTATACCCGCTTTGTCTCCCTAACCGCACGGGGCATGTTTAGCAATGTAAAACGTAGGGACCATACATCTAGGAAGCTGCTCAGTAGCTCACCATTGCACATAGTTGCAAAATCGTCCCTTGACAAGTAGTAATCACCATATTTGAACAATGTCTCTCTACAATACAGTAAATAAATAAATATAAGAACATAAATTAATGAATAAAATTTAAGTAAAATAGGTAGATGGAAACATACCCTCCTGGGTGCTCACTTGAGGCTTCCAAAAATGCATAGTTTGAAAAAACCTTTTCTTTGGGAGTTGCATTATTGATGGAGCCTTTGTTCTTATTCCAATATGGTGACCTCAAATGAAGCGGGATGTTCCTGAATTTGCGCACAGGTCTCTTTCTCACAGTAACATCCTCAATATCATATTCACTTTCTTCCATAGCTCTGTTGTCCAGAAAAAAACAGAGGCAGTTCATAACCCCACAAGTATAATTCCAGAATTGTATAACTACATTTCCATAATCTATAAACTATATGTCCATAATTTGAGAAATACATATCCATAATTGTAAAGAAATCAATGTCAATAGTTGAATAAGAATATATTCATATTAATCAAACTTAATATTCATAATTATTGATGAATTGAAAACCATATTCATAGTCTAAATCTGCATAAGAAAGCAGTAACCTACTTATCAAATTCATCAATCTCAGCAGCAGCTTGGGCAGCAGGGGTAGTAGGAGTGGTGGATTTTTCGAATGGCACTCTGATTAGTAATGGAGTTGCTTCCTTCTCTGTTGAGGTTGATACTCCTGCACTCCTCACAATGTTATCCACCAAGGTGTCCAAAGGCTGCTGTTGAGATGGTGGTGGGGTTGGTGTAGAGCGTCCAAGTAGCTCAAACGATGGGACTTCTATTTCCATTTCTTTTCTTGTTTTTTTCAAAAGCTGCTACCAGAGAATCAATTGCTGATGTGAAGCTTTCACTTCCAAAGAAGATGTCATCCAATTGCGAGGCTTGGGCTAGGAGTCGGTTGAATTGTGCTTGCAGCACTCAGCATTGTTGATATTCCTGAAAAAAGCCCTCTTCATGATTTCAACCGGGGCCCCTTGCTTGCCAATGTCAGACATGACCTGACCGAACTCAAGGACATCTGCTGTAAGCCGTTGAAGCACATTTGTTACTCGGTCAACATTTGTCAGAGGCACAGATGGAGCTGGAATAGATGGTGTAGCAGCAGGGCTGGACACTGGCCTTGGTATTGCAGCAGGAGGAGGTGCAGGTCGGGGTGATGATGTAGATGCAATGGCAGTAGGTCTCTGAAATCGAGGGATAACTTTGCCCTTACCAAAACCCCCTGATTTTATCTCAGCCGATACTCGCTTGCGTACAAGGCTTTTTGTCCAAGCTTTTATTGCTGGGAATATGCGGTTGACGGTCATGCCTCTGAACTCTACTCGGTCAAAGTAGAAGAGCTTCAAGAATTACAGAAGAGTATGTTAAGGAATTGAATAACTACATATTTAGAATTGTATGGATACACATTCTTATTTGCATAACTATAATTCCATACTTATAAAACTACATATCCAGAATTGCATATCTATAATTCCATAATTGCATAACTATAATTCCATAATTGGATGACTATAATTCCATAATCCATAAACTACACATCTATAATTGAATAACTATAATTCCATAATTGTAAAACTATTATTCCATAATTGGAAAACCACAATTCCACAATTACAAAACTACACATCCATAAGGGCATAACCACACATACAGAATTGCATATCTATGATTCCATAATTGCATGAATATAATTCCATAATTAGAAAATTTTATGTATAATGGGATCTTACCAGGATGAATACCATTGGACCTCCAAAGGATCTGGTAGGAGAGTCTTTGTAAATGTCATACGAATCAATTAAAGACTTGTACGTGTACTTGCACCAATTAAGTCTTGAGATTGCCCGGATGTTGAGCAATGACTTGATAACTCGATAGTTGGCATATCTTCCAGTATTTTCCCGGAGCAGAGATGAGATAGCAAACATCACAAAGTCTCTCTTGAAGGCATCTCCATGGTCACCTCTCCTGATTATTTCATCAGGCATCTTTATTGTTATGGGTGACCCTGACCTGACATTCCATCTTTTCCTCCACTCAGTCAGGACCTTATTATATGTAGCTGTAAAATTTTCCTCACTCTTTGTACCTTCCTCAATATCTCTCTTTCCCCGGGGGAGTCCCAAGATGTATTCAACATCCTCTTCATCGACATGTAGATGGTCACCATCCAATATGAAGTCTGATTTGAAAACATCAAACCTTTGCAGAAGATACTCAACAAGTTGTGAGTAATTGCTTGAGAATTGTAGGTGCAGCAGCCCTCCAAAACCCATATCAATCACAGCATCCTTTTGGTCCTGTGTTAGACGCTGGACAAGGTCATACATTTGCTTGGGACCCATTCGTGTACTGAAGTAATTCACATCAAGGTCCCGTACTTTCTCTCGCTTTTGTGGTGGTGCCCTCTTTCTTTTCACAGCTGCTGGTTGTTGCCTTGTCGAAGGCTCTGCTTGATCTTCCTGGGCAGGGGTGAGTTGAGCAGCTTGTGAGCTCAATACTGCCCTGGTTGTTCTCTTTTTTACAGACTTCACAAATTGACCAAGCGTAGCGTCATCTGCCACACCTGACTCATCCATTTCTGCAAATAAAAAACATTAAGTGAGGTTAACAGAGTACTATATCCAAAACTTCATAACTACAATTCCATAAACACACAACTATACTTCCAGAATTGTAAAACTACAATTCCATAATCTCATAAGTATACCACAAGGAAAGTTATGCTAAAAAGGATTTGAATGCAGTTTGGTGCACAGAGTAAGGTTCACAGAGTAATACATCCAAAACTGTATAACTATAATTCCATAAACGCACAATTATACTTCCAAAATTGTACAACTACAATTCAATAAGTATACCCACAAGGCAAATTATGCTAAAAAGGCATTGATGCAGTTTGGTGCACAGAGTAAGGTTCACAGAGTACTACATCCAAAACTCTATAACTACAATTCCATAAACACACAACTATATTTCCAGAACTATAAAACTACAATTCTATAAGAATACCCACAAGGCAAATTATGCTAAGAAGGCATGAATGCAGTTTGGTGCACAGAGTAAGGTTAACAGAGTACTACACCCAAAACTGTATATCTACAATTCCATAAATGCACAACTATACTTCCAAAATTGTACAACTACAGTTCCATAAACTTATAAATATACTCATAAACCCATAATCATAACCATACACGTTAATAATCAAATAACTATACATTCATACAAGATTAAACAGTATAAAACCCTAGTTTAAAATTTCATAAACATATACTCAAAATGAATGCTTGTTTTGTGTAAATGCATTATGTATCAACGTAAAATACATTTATACCTGTTATAGGATGATGATGAGCTCTGGTTTACAGAGAAAGCGCAGTTGAATATGCGATGATCGGACGTCGGCGACAATAGCGACGATGAGTGTGTGTGAAAGCTAGAAAATGCTGAAGAAATGGTAAGAAAATGGAGATGATTGAAGCGTCTACGGAGGGTATCGTGTTGGAGAAGGAAGGGAGTGCGGGAAGTGAAATGCAATGGAGAAGAAACGAAGGAGCATTGTTTTATATTTAAAAAAAAAATCTGATTGGTGGAGTGAAACGGTGCCACTAACGCCACCGTTACTCCCTAAACGACGTCGTGTGGATCCGGATGCACAAAGTATGGTGCAAACGGATGCACAGCATAACGATTGAATTTGTATAGAGAGCGCCCTCGAGCTGCGAATATTTTTGTAGGATTTTGAAGATGAAAAGATGTGTAATTTTCGGGTGGAGAGATGAGGAGATGCGGTGTAGATGTGTTGTGTATTGAATGAAGATTGAATTGAGTTGAATCGAATGTTGTGTCCGTCCCTTGTGCTGATGTTGTGTCCGTCCCTTGTAGTATAAAACTATTAATGGATATGGCAATTGGTTTTCCTTTGAGCATTTACGGGGCGTTTGGTTGGAGGGAGGGAATTACGTGGGAAAGGAATTGTAATTCCATGAGAGATGAATTACGGGAATAAAGTGGGAATTTAAATTCTAGTGTTTGGTTAAAATTACTGGGAATTTCAATTCCAATGTTTGGTATACATGAGAATGGAAAGAGAATAAGTAGTATAAAGTTCAAAATGTCCATTGTTGTTGTCAGTCATCAATTTTAGGTTTAAAAAAGGGGAGGGTAATTTTGTCTCATCATTTTCTTTTTTTTTTCTTCCTAAAATCCAGGAAATTAAAATCTCAAGGGGGGCATGGGATTTTAATTCCATGAAAATGAGGGAATTGCAATTCCTTCCAACCAAACTAAGGAATTCAATGGCCTTTGAAATTAGGTGGAAATTAAGTGGAATGAAATTTAAATTCCCTCCAACCAAACGTCATGTTATGGTAGAGTGGAATATTTTGGAATATATAGGTGACTTAGGAAATATAAAGATATTTAGGTATGTAGTGATTGATGATTTAGGGAAGAAAATGATATTTAGAAAAGTAGAGCTAATACAAGTCAAAGAGGATATTTAGGTAAGTAGGGTTTATGTAACTGGATTATTGTTCTTCCATAATTGCAAGATCGCCATATAATTGACTTCCTGTAATTCTTGGATGCTGCTACGATTATTACTCCATAACCTGGATTGGGCTGCTATACAGACTTTGGGTCACCTGCCGAGTACCTGCTCGGCCCGACTGGTAGACCACTCCGAAGTCGACGTCCAAAGGTCTTAGTACCACCCCCAACTGAGTGATACATATTTATAATTTTAAATAAGAGAATATAAATTTTTGAGTAACGAGAGAAATTCATTATCCGAGAGTGTGTATTGGGTAAACCTCATGTTGTAACCCTAGCCACCAAAGAATCACAAGGAGACAAACCAGTCTAGGTTATTCATAGTTGACCGGCTCAAACCAAGAATGTCAATAGGTCGTCCTAAGAATTAAATTTATAACATTATAGTTATCAAGTCAACAGTCTGACCAAATTGATTGAATTGTCACAAGCTAAGATTATAAATTTGACCCCTTAGCTCATATGCATTAAAAAAAAAAAGTCACTATATTAACGAAAAAGAAGTCACAACCTCACAATTGCTTCTAGCTTAGTGCCCCATAAAATGAAGTGCAGACAATTTGGTATAAAAGAAGATTACTTCATGACTTGGTAGAGCACTACAAAGAGCAACAAATATTAGTACCTATGGTATCTAAAAAATTCTTAGGCCACCCACTACCTTGAGGCTTGATGCATCTGAATTTACAAGGATATATGCTTGCAAGTACACTTGTAAAAAGAAATAAGAACATAAGTATTTAGAATATAATTTTTACTCTTTAAAATATTGACCTCTAGATCAGAAGGCCATGCATCTAGAGCCATACAGGAATCTTTCGTAGAACCATAAAAACTCTTTTGTGCCACACAGGGACGGAGCCAGAAATTCGGTTGAGGGGGGCGAAAAAGTATAGACGGATTCAGAAAATTTTTTCAGTAAAGGCGAAACATTAAAACAAAACCGATAGTTTAAAAATAAATAAATACATTACCTAAGAAATATTGTTGTAAATATTGTTGGATATGGACGAAAAATAAAACACATCAAAACTTTATAAAAATATTCATAACAAAATATGAAACATAATTAATTTGAATAGAAAACACATTATAAATTATACATCTCATTATTTACCTAAGAAATATAGTTGTAAATATTGTTGGATATGGACGAAAAATAAAACACGTCGAAACTTTATAAAAATATTCATAACAAAATATGAAACATAATTAATTTGATAAAATAATTTGAATAGAAAACACATTATAAATTATACATTTCATTATTAATATAAAAGAATGTTATATATATGTGTGTGTGTGTGTGTGTGTGTGTGTGTGTATTAAATACACAAAAAGCTATTAAAAAATAATTGTTGATATTAAGATTTGAACCCTTAACCTTCAATATTTTCAATCACATACACTACCAACTACTCTAACACACTTTTTGTTAATATTTAGTAGTTTCTTTATAGGAATAAGATTCAAATTGGCCACTAAACGTAACCTGAAAATGCAATTAGGCCACTGAACGAAAAAAAAGTGCAATTAGACCATTGAACACTCAAAAAATGTGCAATTAGGCCACTGAACTCTCCAAACGTATGCAATTTTACCGGATAGCAGGTTACCATCAATTTTAGCAGGTTACCTGCTTACGTGGCAGCTTAGTTATCATTTTTAATAATTTTTAAATAATTTTTAATAATTAATTTTAATAATAAATTTTATAAACAATTGGAAAAAATTAAATAAAAAATAAAATAAAGTCGTTTTTATTTTAATTTTTTTTTAATAAAAAGTTATTATTAAAATTTATTAAAAATTAATTAAAATTTATTAAAAATGCCAACTCAGCTGCCACGTATGCAGATAACCTGTTAAAATTGAGGGTAACCTGCTATCAGGTGAAATTGCACATTTTTGGAGTGTTCAGTGGCCTAATTGCACTTTTTTTTCGTTCAGTGGTCTAATTACATTTTCAGGTTACGTTCAGTGGCCAATTTGAACCTTATTCCTTCTTTATACTAATACTAAAACTTGTACTATATATACATATATACATACAATTATACAAAGACTATATATGGGTTGGGGGTGGGGCGAGGGGGGCAGTTGCACCCCCCCCCCCCCTCTGGCTCCGTCCCTGGTGCCACAAGTAACAATTTAATCAGTTAATCAATTTAAAATAAATTTATAAATTTTGTTCTGGTAGCTTCTACCAAGGATAAAAAAGATATATGAATTTAACTTTGTGTAAACACTATAATATAAACACTTGGATGCTTATAAGTCACTTGAGACACATCTGATGATTTACTTCACCACCAGTCTCCATAGCAAAAGTAGTGAGGTGCTCTTAAGTTTGAAATTCAAACTTATAAAATATCTCGTATTTAATATTTGTTGTTTCATTTTATCTATTATATTTCCTATTAATAATTAAACAAAATTTTCTTTCCTCACTTATTTTCATTATTATGTTTTATGATTTTTAAATTTTGTTTTAATATTTAATATTACAAAATATTAAATTGTAATAACTTTAGTTAATAATTATTAACTAAATTAGATCGACATACAATATAAGATAGAGGTAGTCTACCAAAAAAAAAAAAAAAGATTTTTTTTTGACTTGTCTTTTACTGTGTCTTGCTTAGTAGGTAGAATGACAATGAATGAAGTAATAAGCAAATAAATGTGATACACTATTTCCATGATAGTACAAAACCAAAGATGTGTAGTAAAAGAGAAAGAAAAAAATATTAATTATATTGTAGAAACAAAAAATATGTATTATATTCGTACCTCATGTCTACTAGTCTAAAGATTTAACATTGCTGCGCTCCATGTTACATAGCCAAACCTCTTAATATTTGGTTAAGGATGAATGAGTACATTCTACTCAACCACAGTCCCAAATTGTAACTCTCACATTGAACTTGAATTTACAAAGCGTTTGGTTGGGAGGGGGAGGAGGGAATTACGTGAGAAATGAATTGCAATTCCATGGGGATTAATAATATGAGAATAAAGTAGTAATTTAAATTTCAGTGTTTGGTAGGTTGGAATAGAATTACTAAGAATTTCAATTCCAATATTTGGTATACATAAGAATTGAAAGAGAATAAGTAGTATAAAGTGCAAAAGACTTTATTATTATTATTATTATTATTATTATTATTATTATTATTGTTGTTGTTGTTATTGTTATTGTTATTGTTATTGTTATTGTTATTGTTATTATTATTATTATTATTATTATTATTATTATTAATGAACGATTTGGTCCCTCAATTATTAGCGAACTGTCAATATATTCTCTCAATTGCTTATTCATCGATTTGGTCCCCGAAAACAATTATTTTTAATCAATTTAATCTCTGCAGTTGTCGATTTGACTCCCGAAAATAATTATTTTTAGTCGATTTTGAAGGAAAGTGATGAATGATTGAATAGCCCATAACAGAGAGTCAGAGATGTCCATGGGGTTAGGTTCGCGAATCAAACCTAATCGGCAATAAAATAGATATAAGTATAATTATTGTCAACATGTGCACAACACTTGTCGCTTTGGCCGAGTGGTTAAGGCGTGTGCCTGCTAAGTACATGGGGTTTCCCCGCGAGAGTTCGAATCTCTCAGGCGACGAACGATTTTTTTTTTTTTGTTCATAAATTCACTTGCTTTCGTCATCATATCTATGTACAGACTGTATTGCAATTCCCACTGCACGCACGTACAAAACGAAGCATTAGCTACCAACTAGGTATCAATGGCACAAAATTGTTGAAAAATTATGTCTCGCTTTATATATACTTACTATTTATTGGCCAAATTAATCATTTTATTTTTATTTATTTCTTTTAGCATTATATTTTAATAACTTTTAAATTAATTTTTTTGTATTTAATAGTACTTTTAATTTGGTTTCTAAATATATAAACTTTATATACTAATTCTAAACTTAATATTATGAAAAATTAAATTGTAAATAACTTCAGTCAAGTCTCGTTAACCGAACCCGACACATAAAATGAAACAGAGAAAATAGTATAAAATAACATTTTTTGGGTATACCCAAGGTTTTCACGTCGGACACAGTGACTAATCCTCTTGCTGGATTGTAGACATCTCTTTTGGGTAAGACAGCTGGCCTGGAGATTTAAGGCTGCTCCAATTCCAAAGCCAAGGATCGAACCATTGACCTTTGGTATTTAATAGTATTTTTAATGTTTTTTTTTTTTGAATGCTAATAGTATTTTTAATGTAGTTTCTAAATATATAAATTTTACATATTAATTCTAAACTTAATATTATGAAAAATTAAATTGTAAATAACTTCAGTCAAGCCTCGTTAATCGAATCCGACACATAAAATGGAACGGAGGAAATAGTATAAAATAACATTGTAAGTGGTTATTTTATAGTACAAATATATTTGTGATCTACTTCCATTTTGGATTGGGTCCAAGTGAATTTGGGTTCTTTGTAGTGAGACGAAGAAATCGATATATTGTATGCTCATAACGGATAATGAGAAATTGATTCTCAAAGTAGATCCGTTTAAGTTGGAAAATGAATGTGAAAAAGCTTAGAAGAAGTATTTGTCCCACATTGATTTAAGAAGTAAATTTGCACAACTATATATACAAACCAAGTTTGAAAGTGTATTTTACACGAACTCGAACTACTCATACCTTTTTGTTTTTGTACTCGTAATTGTTTTCTAAAACAATATTTTCGTAATATTATTTCTTACAAAAACAACATAGTACTGCTGGAAAACTGAAAACACACAAGGTGTATGAACAAATATAATGGCCCATTAATTTTGGGATGCAAACTAAAGGGGCAAATTATATTGTGGATCTGGATCCACCTTGCAAGATGGATCCAGGTTATATTCATAATTTTTAAACTCTATATTCACAATTTTAAAACTGAATATTCACAATTTTAGATCTTAATATACAAAATTACAAAATCTCAATATTCACAATTGCATAACTCTATATTCACAATTTTTAAACTCTAAATTCACAATTTTTGAACTCTATATTAATAATTTTAGAACTCTATATTCACAATTTTAGAACTGAATATTCACAATTTTATATCTCAATATACAAAATTGCAGAACTCAATATTTATGGCTGCAGTATATTTTCAAACAAATAATTACCTGGAGTATCTGGTTATCGATCTACAGGGAAGCAAGGCGTATCAAGCACTAGCTACTAATCTATTCTTGTGAAGCTAATCCTAACGGAAATGGTAATTGAGCAATTGTAAAGTATGAATAATTAAAACAAGGTCGCAGGTTGGTGAAAGCAATAGAGGAAGAATGAGATTCCTGGGATTTAAGTATTTAATCACCTAGTGCCAATCTAGAGTTCAATATTAAATCTGGGATTAAACAAGTGTGAGAATGCAAACAAGGGAAATAGTTACTCCTGTAATCTCTAACCTAACAATACAAGTGAATATTCACTCCCGTTATATAAACACTCAACGATGTAAGAACAAATATTCATAATAAATTCTCAACTAATAGTCATCTCCCAATGTGCAATAATCAAGAATTAACACCTTAACAAATATGCAATCTCCTAAGGTGCAACAGTTAAGTGCAATTGTTGGTGTTCTTAATTATACCCTAACTCCCGTTAATGATATAAAGATAGCTATGAAACAAGCAATTATGACCACTAATTACAAGCATTAACAAACTAGAACACAATTGCAACACAAGTTATAAAATCCAAATATAAATGTTATTAAAAGAATCTGAGAACTAGGCACACTTTTACCCAAGAATCTCTAAGGGAATTTAGCCAAGCATGGATAAAATATTCATAGCAATAATGTAAAAGAGTTTACAAGCAACAATCAAAATAAAAGAAAAGGTAAAGAAATTCTCCTGAATCTTCCTAGCATTTCTTCTTCTTCAAAGATGACTTGTAGCTCTAGGTATGATTATCTTCTCTCCTTTTGCTCCAAAAACACAGCTTAGGTCCCCTAGGGTTGAGTGAATATGGGACTTTTATAGCGGGAGTCAAGTAGGGATAATTTAGGAAGTTTCCGCGCCACTTTCCAAATTCTAATCAGGATTTTCGATGCGTCGAGTTTTTTCTTCTTTCTTTGCACAACTTACTGGAATTTCCCGACGCATCGAGTTTGGGATTCGATGCGTCGAGTTTGCTGCTGCCTCACAGGTTGTATCCCTTCGAGTCTTCTTTCCAATGGCACAAGAATCACTTGAATCGGGACATTCCTAGAATGAGATATGATCAAAATACTAAGGTGTCGCGAAATTTAGCGAGAATTACAACTCTTCGGTATTTTGCTTAACTTTTTCCTTGTTTTGTTCTTGTGATCAAATCCATTGAAAGTACCACTCTTTGGCTCTCTTTGAAGCATTTTAGCCACCTTCTTAGCTTCACCTTGACTTTGTTTTGGCTACAAACTTGTCTTAGAACTTCCATTACTTTTGCAATTGATCTACAATGGTTTCAGAACACTAACAAACACCGTAAAATATTCCAAACAAGCATTTAACCATATTTTTATGAGAAAACATGGAAATAGGCATTGAAAGTAATAATTAATCCCAAAAGTATATCCAAATTAACAAGAGAAACATGTACAATTAAGCTCACATCAATTCACAATTGCAGAATTTTATATTCACAATTTTTGAACTCTATATTCACAATTACAGAACTCTATATTCACAATTTCATAATTCTATATTCACAATTACAAAACTGAATATTCACTCGCTTAGTTGTTTTCAAGGTGGACCCGAATCCATGGCATAATTATCCAATTAGGGTGTGTTTGGTTGACAGGTTTAGCTCTAAGGAATGGGTATCAAAGTGATTGGTATTGTTTGGTTGATAGGATTTTAGAACACTACTATGAGTTTCAAATACTCCCTTATTTGAAAAATCCATACCCAAATAAAATAAGGGTATGATTCCCTTATTCCTCCTCATCCCCTTTCATTAGTGCTTTTAGATTTTTGTTTTTATTTTATTTTTTGTTCATATTGGTGTTTTGGATGTCTTTATATTAGAATCAATTGTCTTGCTTTTGTGTTCTTGTATTTTTAAAATCTTTATTCCCATTATTGAATCATACATAACCAAACATTATTATTAATAATCATTCTCATTCCACCTACTACCAAACATGCAAAATACTTTCACTAAAACCCATTACAATTACCATTACTAAGTATTTGATACCTATTCCGATTTGGATTCCCATGTACGAACTAAACACACCCTAAGGTGGGCACGGTTCCATATCCATAATTTCTATATTGTAAATTCATAATTTCGATACTGTAGATACATAATTTCTATACTGTAAATTCATAAAATTTATACTTTAGATTCATAATTTCTAAACCATAGATTCATAATTTAAATACAGTAGATTCATAATTTCTATACAGTAGATTCATAATATCTGTACTGTAGATTCATAATTCATGTACTGTAAATTCATAATTTCTAAACTGTATAGTTATCAATTATGAACATATAGTTCTTTGATTTGTGAAAACATAATTCAACAATTAGAATCTAAAATATAAATTTTATGAATCTACAATATAGAAATTATGAATCTACAGTATAGAAATTATGGATATAGAACCGTGCCCATCTTGCAAAGTGGGCACGTGTTCACAGCATAATTTGCCACCCTAAAGGTACGCAGGCTTCATGCAATGGGCGTTTGAAGAACGCTTAATCAATTTGGAGTATAGCGGACCTCGATTTATTTGGGTGCGAAGTGTTGGGTATTGTAAAAAATATATTTGGATCGGATGTGGAGAAAATCACATGAAAAATAAGAATTAAGAACTTCAGACATGTATTAGATACATATTTCTACAAATTTTAAATTACTCTGCTATGAATCCCAGATAAAATTTGTTAGATACAATAATGGTATGTTCAAAAACACCCAAAATAATTTTTGAAAATTATTTTTTGAGTTTTCAGTGTTTGGTAAAGGTAGAAAATGTAAGTCAAAGAAAAATGACTCTTTGGTCAAAAGGAAAATAACCTCATTTCTTGGAAAGTGACTTCATCTCTTTTTTGGAGAAGTTATTTTCTAATTTTCACATCAATACCACACCACCACCAACATCATCACCAGTATACCACCACCATCTCACTACCACCATCACCACCACCACCAATCCACGACCACACTACCACCACCACCGCCGCCCTTGACAAGATCTGTCCTGAAATCAGACGATCTCAATGTCGTAATTGCTATTTCACAAAGGACTAAGGATTTCTCATACACATTATGCCATATTTTAGATCATTGTCATAGTTTATTTAGTTCATTTCATGACCTTATATGTCGTTTTATTCCACGTTCAACGAACCAATTAGCTCATACTCTAGCTAAAAGCTCTGGCTCTCAATCTGTATGGACCACTTGGGAGGATACACCCCCGGAGTATCTCATCCCATTTTTTTAGTTAATACAAGTCTTATTTTCCGTTCAAAAAAAGAAAAAAAATCAAAGCAACATTTTGATATTTTGATTTTCTCAACACCATGAATGATTGTTCCCAAAAATTAAACTCTCCCTCACAGATTTGTCCATAAAACAACTAACTTAAAAATTGACAAAAATATTAATAATAAATTTCGTCTTTATGGGAATCCTAGGAGCCAACTATTGGATGCTTCACAAGCATGTGATCTTTAAAAACCATACCCAAGTTTTAAAATTTGTTAGCATCCCATGTACTTCTCTATATATACTAATTATTATGTGCTTATTGTGTAATTAAATTAATAGCCAACACAAAAATTAAAATAAATAATACTTAATACAATTTTTAAATATCAAAGTAAATTAATATAATTTTTAAATATCAAAGTAAAAATGGTTATTAGCGAGCGTAGGGTCACGGAGACTACGCCTAGCCTCCTCTTGGTCCCCATCTCCCAGTGATCGAAAAAGATGAGTATAATTGTAGATAATTAAAATTGAGAATAAAAATTATGTCCTAACAATTTTCATATTAAAATAAATTAAAGTATTCTTAAGGGTGATATTGATGAGTCAGTAAAACTTAACTTATTTTTAAGTAAAAGTGACATGATTATAATAGATTTACTAATATTGTTTGAAGAGTAATTAAAGAGTTATGCAATGAAGTTATAGCCTACGAATTCATAAGTACGTTTCAATTATGTATATGATTGGGACCTCAATTATCGTTATATGTAAACTATTTATATTGTAAATTTCCATTGATATTTTAAAATATTATTTTTCATATAAGGGTGTGTTTGGAAACCCGAAAAATAATTTCTGGAAATCATTTTCCGGGTTTCCAATGTTTGGATGTGCCTGGAAAATCAACTCAACGAAAATCATTTTGCCCAGCCCTAGTTAGGGCCCCTTGACCATGTCCACACGCCACGCCCGACCTTATGGCCGGTACGGTGCTCAAACCTAGTCGAGGCCGAGCACCGGGCTTGGCCTTTAGTTGTTGAGGCCGAGTGCTGAGCTCGGCCTCAGGGACTTCCAGTAAGTTTCGCCTTACTCCACTCTATCGAGTTAGTTTGCTTTAGATCCATTTTTAATATATTCATTAGAATCAAATTAAAAAGTTCACACTCGCCTTTGACTGCTGAGGCCGAGCACCGTGCTCGGTCTTTGGCTGTGCCTCAAGGGCCTCGTGGCCAGTAGGGTTCGCCTTATTCCACTCTACTAAGTTGATTTGCTTCATATTCATCTTTAATATATCATTAGAATTAAATTAAAAAGTTGACACTCACTTGAGAGGTATTAGTGAGTATGTTTTTGAATTAGGGATGCATCAATAATCAATTGCAGAAGAGACAGACCACGTTAACGTTAACATGCCAACCTAGACCGTACTACTGCTGAATCGAACTTCTAAGTTGTAAGTTGTAGCAGATAAGCATGTATAAATGGCAACATTATAATATTAACTAATAATTAAAACGGCACGTTATTAGGAGTGTGTGTTTGTATAAATATCTATCAGATCCGTATCTTTTGACAACCAATTAAATTGCGTCTGTCTCTACTTTTGACTATAGGTCATGTGTGGAAACAGAGAAGATCGGTGGTTATATATAGGTATACTTATTTAAATTATACTTTTTTTTCTATAATTTTTATCCAAGTTTTTGTATACCTGACCTAAGTGAATATTTACTTCCATGAAAGAACTAGCATTCAATATAAACTCTTAACTACTATCATTTCCTCGATGTGCAATGACTAAGAATTAATTCTTTAACATGTATGCTCTCTCTCAAGGTGCAACAACTAAGTGCAATTGTTAGTGCTCTCAACTATACCCTAACTCTCGTTAAGACATAAAGATAGCTGTGAAACAAGTAATCATGGCCATTAATTACAAGCATCAACAAAGTAAATCACAATTGCAACACAAGCATAAAACTCAAATATCAATATATTAAAGAATCTGAGAACACAACAAGCACATAGGTTCATAAACACTTTTACCCAAGAATCTCTAAGGTAGATTAGCCACACATGGCTAATATGGGATTCATATCAATAAAATAAAGAGTTTACAAGCAATCAAATAAAGAGTAAAAGAATAGACCAAGTGATTCTCCCAAATCTCCCTAGCTTTTCTTCTTTCTTCCCAAGACAACTTGTAGCTCTTAATTCTCCTCTTTCTTGTCTCCAAAACACAGCAATGCTCTAGGGTTGGGGAAGGCAGGCTTTTATAGTGGGATCTCAAATAATAGCAAATTAGAAAATTTCCGCACAAGCTTCCAAAAATTTGCTCAAGGTTCTCAACGCGTCGAGTCTCATTATTTCCGAACCGAAACTTTCTGATTTTTCTCGACGCGTCGAGTTGGGCGACGATTCTCGGGGTCAGCGGTTGAGATTTCTCGACGCGTCGAGAAGTGATCTCGACACGTCGAGTCTTCAATGACTTGGGCAGCTTGTTTTCTGGAAATTTTGGACGCTGGCTCGACGCGTCGAATCTTTTGTGTCCGCCCCTTTCGGTCCATTTCGGCTCCAAACTCGTCCTAGAACTTCCCTTGCTTTTGCAATTGATCTACAATGGTTCCAAAACACCAACAAATACCGTAAAACATTCAAAACAAGTGTAAAACCATATCTAAATGAGAAAATATAGGAATATGCAATTAAAGTATCAATTTAATGAACTTAATCCCAATAAATATGATCAAACTAACACGAGAAACATGTATAACTAAGCTCACAACAGCATAAAAAATATTTGTTAATAATAAAGATCTAACTTACTATCTTTATCATGGTCTCATAAGCACTTCTTGAGTTCAACTTGAAGTGACTAGCTAATTCACACAGATACTAATAAATAATCTGTGATGCAATGCTTAAAAGTGTTAGAATCACCTCTATGAACATACATAAATTTTAAGGGTTAATTCCAATTTTTTGTCCTAAAATTTACAAGGGCAGTTCACTTTTAGTCTTTTTTTTTTATTAGATCATTCACATTTGGTCTTAATATTATTGTGGCATGACCATTTTTGACCCTCTATCAACAAAACAGTTTTAATGTCGTCAAATACAAAGGCATTTCGGTCTTCAATTACGAATTTGTTCAAAAAAAAAAAAATAAACATAAAAATATAGCGGGGTCAACTCACTTTAATTTGTATAAAAATGATCAGAATGTCTTTGTATTAGTATTATTTAACGATATTTCAACGATTTTGTTGAGAAATGACAAAAAAGGTCATGCTACAATAATACTAGGACCAAATACGGATTTTATGATTAAAAAAAAGGACTAAAAGTTGACTGCCACATATAAATATATGATAAAAATTGAATTAACTCTAAATTTTAATGACTAATATGTAAGACATAAATATAAATTATATGCTCAGATGTAGGCTTTATTAATTTGATCAACCCTAAGCCTCCAAAATGTGAAGTTATGGCGTGGATCTCCATCAAAAGTAGTCCTTAATTCGATATCTTTGTTGACATCTTGTCTTGATTTAATAGAAGACTAATTCTTAACACAAAAAAGGGAGGGTTTGGTTTAAACATGGAATTAAAAAGGTAATTAAAATCAAATATTCGGTAGGTGAAAATAATGAGTTTAAATAGAAAAAGTCTCTTTGTTTGGTGGTAAATAGGAATTAAAATAAAATTAATTAATTAATTAATTGAAATATATATATATGTGTGTGTGTGAGAGAGAGATTAAAGTTTCATGTTTAATTCTATTGTTTAAAAGTAGAGAATAAGAAGGTTGATGTGTTTTATAATTATTAAACGATTTGAATCCATTAGTAGGATAGAAAAAGTAGGCAATAAAACATGCTAATGGATATCAAGTTCGATAACAGGGTACAAAAATCTCAAACCAAACGTTATCTAAGTCTAGCTATTAGCTAGTCTATAATATTGGCTTTTACTTCCAATTAAACTGTTCAGAATTTTTAAAATAAACTTAGGTAATTCCATTTTCGCTGGACTAATCACAAGCCCACAGGATCCCGTCCCTAGAGCCACTGCGAAAGTAAATCGCAAGTCGTGCAATCAATTCACTTGTCAGATCCTAGTCTTTAATTATGTGACCACAAGGGATCCAATCCAGACTTTCCAGTATTCTTGAGCCTTTTTTCCATACATGCTTTCAGTGGGATTCAAAATCCCCACACTACCGCCTCCCGTCATGACCTTTAAGTCAGGCGATGAACCAACTACACTAAGTCCAAGAGCAAAATTGTTCATAATTTTGTTTGGTGCAGTGGTTGATAAGTTTCATGTTGATGGATTAAATCTAAAAGTCATTGATTTGGATTACACAACTTCATGATGGTTATTTTCTAAAGTTGTATCTTAAGATGTATATGGATTGGTTACATAAGTCAATAGTCTCACCATAACTTTATCACATTTCATGGTAATAATTAATTACTTTTATGTTTATATTATATTATATTATATCGTTATCTCAATTAACAGGTATGTATGCTCATAATGCAAAACTATATATATATGGCAAATAAAGATCTTAAAGTGCACTACTAGACAAAACAGCTCTTACGAGATGTAAACTGATCTGCTAGAAAGCCGCAGATATATAACATCTGATCTGTAGTACAAGTTTGACCAAAGATTTCACAAAGATCACATCAGATTATGTTCTCCATCTCCAAGTTGATTTATGTTTCTGTTTATTAAAAGAAAACAATGTTGTGATCCCAGTATTAGTAAAATATGTGTTAGTGCTCAGATGGGGCGAATCAATCACTGAAATGGCTAGCAAGAATGGCCTGAATCAAAGTAAATACATGCAAGAAAAAGGACAAATCGCATTAACTAAGTTAATAATTGCTTATGGGGTGGGAATGAGATGGGATAGGTTTTCAGTTTTCTCTAATTTAATAAGAGCTCTCAGGTTTGAATCTTGAGAATGCAGTTATCTTAAAATTTATGAAAGTGTGTTATATCTTAAGGTCTTTAATTTACCCGACATGAGCATATTAGTTGTAATATATAGAGTTTTAGTGTACCCTGCTGGTGCGTTAAGAAATTTGTGGTCATATTGTTGGGCTACGACTCGAAGCGCCTAGATTAGCATCTTAACATCGAACCGTGGCATTGACTATTACGCAAGTATAAGAAAATAAAATTGTGTCTTTACTACTAGTTATAGCTTTTTGCGTAGTGATAAGCGTTTGATCCTATCATTGGTATCAGAGAAATCCCATTGAGAGCATGTTGTGCAGTTGAGGCTGGCAGATGTTGGGAAGGGGATTGTTGGGCTTCAACTCAAAGAGTCGAATTCAGCCTCCTGTCATCAAACAGTGGGCGTAGTGGTATGCGATTGACTATATTGGTACATGTCAAGCACCTTGTGTTCAGTTGACACTTAAATCACATGATCAAAATTCAGTGGTGGAATATTGACTCTTTAGACTCATTACAACAACTTAATTATTTATACTAGACTACTAAAGGGCATAGATGTCCTTTATAGTAAATTTAGATGAATAAAAACCACAAGTGGTTAAATCATCCACGTCCACAAAATTTTGTAGAAAGGATCTATCCTAAGTCCTAAGTATGGAAAATGTCAAGTTTAAAAATGCCACAAAAAAAGTAAAGAACATACTATTTATTTAATTTTCTTTAGTCCACCAACAGAGGCGGAGCTAAAGTGGACGCAGCTACCCCTATCCCACTCCTCATATATAGTACCCTTGTATGTGTGTGTATACATGTATATGTATAGTACATGAGATAAATAAATTATATATTTACAAATAACCAAAAGTTGAGGATGGGATGTTAAGGTATGGTTTCAATTTGAGAAAAGTCAAGGGTTCAATTTTCATTTCATCCAGAATTTTGACCTTTTTAGAAATAGTGATATTTTTATTTTTATTCTTTAAAATATAATATGTACAATCATTCTTTTATATTAATAGTGATTTAGTGAGATGTATAATTTATAATGTGTTTTAATTTCTATTGAATCATTTTATCAAACTAATTATGTTTCATATTTTGGTATAAATATTTTTTTTATAAAATTTTGATGTGTTTTGATTTTTCGCTTATATCTAACAATATTTATGGCTATGTTTTAAGTATTTCTCTTTTTTTTTTTTCTTTTTCTTTTTTTCAAACTATCTCTTTTATATTAATCTTTTGCCCTACTGATTTTTTTTTTTTTTTTTTTTTTTGGATCCGGCCCTATCCACCAATTAATGACTAGCATTAACTACAAAATTATCCCGTCACCAACTCCGATCCTCTACTTTTTTTTTTTTTTTTTTTTTTTTTTTTTTGAGGCTTTAAGCTCTACCATAGTTTTAGGTCCACCGAGCCTTTCTTTCTACCATTGCCTTAGCTTAGAGGAAGGTCTACCAAAGTTCTATATCTTTTGATAGATGCTAAGTTCTATTAATTTATCTTCCCTCAGCTATGCCAATTGTAGAGTATGATCTATTGATTTTTCAACTCTTCTGAAAATAGGAGAACATACATAAGATCTGTCGTTTTGAAGCTCTATCGTTCCATTACTCATTGGCTCGTTTGCTACATGAATCTCAACCATTTTTATGAATCTCAACCATACTGATACTATGCAGAATTTTTTTTACATATTTACAAAAATACCACTATCTTTCGTTTAAAGTTTTGTGTATTTTAACAAGTTTCCTACTAAATGATGCCTTTTTATTTTATTTTATTTTTTCTAAAATGACGTTTTTCTCATAAATAATGCAATGAAATTTCTACATATTTGATTAGTAAGAAAAATGTCATCCCATTTTTATTCAAGTATATATAAGTTTCATCCATTCATTCTTATTTTCATGAGCAACTATATACACACATTCTTGACCCAAATGAACGAACTAGATTCCTTCTTATTTTCTTATTATTATATTATGAGCAACTATACACGCACACTCTTGACCCAAGTGCTCAATTTATATATCATATTTACTACATATTATTTATGCTCAAATCAATTATTCTTTCTTTATTTATTTTCTTTAACAAATTTTTATAATTTTCAAATTTAATCCTTTCCATATAATAAAATTTTATTACATTTTTTTAAAAATAAATTTATTTACTGATACTAAATTAAGTATGGTAAGAAATGGTAAAATTGTACACTACCTCCTCATGAGTCAATACCTCTGCCATGGAAGCTCCCTAGCTGGCTACCTATAATATATTCTACTCTCTCTCTCTCTCTCTCTCATCTCATTTTCTGGCCTTTTAAAATTTACGTTATCAGTTGAAATAATATAATGCAGTAATAATAATCCTTTCTTTAAATATTAAAAAAAGAAAAGAAAAAAAAAAAAAACTTATTGCGCTGCTTATTCAGAGATCTGCAAAATAATAATATATACAAATTAAACCACTTCAGCACAACTCAGATCTCTCTCTCTCTCTCCCTCTCTCTCTCTCTAAAAGCACTATTTATTAAGGAGAAGCAAAGCCCACTTCTTTCATCTCCCATGCAATAATACTCTTCTCTCTTAGCTTCTTTCATTTTGTAGCTTCACTTCAAACATTTTTCATACCATTTTCCACTCTTTTTTTTTTCCCCTAATTTCCCCTTCAATAAGCTGTCATATATGTTGGTTATTATTTATTAACTTCAACTATATATTCCTATATATTATATACTCACTAAATAAATATATAAATTTAAGTATTTATTTGATTTTAATTCATATATATTCACCAAACATCTATCTCCATACTATGTCTAGCCGAAGGTCACGATCGAGGCAATCTGGACCATCCAACATGTCCGACGATCAAATCAATGATCTTGTTTCCAAGTTGCAACAAGTTCTTCCCGAGCTTCGTAATAGATCTTCAGATAAGGTACATTTCATCTGCTATTTAAGTTAATTGGGAGAGTTCACTGTTGTTAGCTGATTGTGTTAATAAATTTGATTAATTGATAGTATTAGCTGATTGTAGAAAAATGTTTGGTAAATTAGCTGTTAGTTGATATCTGATTACATGTAAAATGACTTTCTCACAAAATTTATCGAAAAAAACTGCTTTGAGAAATTTTAGCATTTTGAAACAATAACCGGTTACAAAATGCTCATTAATCAAACACTAATATTGATTGTTTAACTAAGTCAAACAATTAATATTGGTCAAATAAGACAAAATTGACTAATAAGCTAACTATGTTACCAAATATGGTCATTATTATTTCTAAATAATAGTTATATATGTAGTACATTTTTGTCCAAAGTATCATTTTCACATTAATTAGAAGATGATGACTCGAACAAATTCATGACTTGACTGGTTGACTTGGTGCTAAGCTACTCATTTTTCTTTTTCTTTAAAGAAAAAATATATGAAAAAACAAGCAAGCAAGTGAAATCTTGACTTAATTTTGTGGTTGATATTTGATAGGCCAAGTTGGAGTTGAAGGATGTTGATGGGCCAATAAAGTCTAGCAGTAGTAACTATTGAGATCAGTTTAGATAAAATTTTAATTACTTTAGTCAATACAGCCTCCTCAATTGTGCAATTTTTAACATAAAATTTTAGGTGTGTACTAAGAGATAGAACATGTGAGAGAGAAGTATAAAAGGAAAAAGAAATCAACAGCATAAATAACGCACACAAAGGGTGCGTGGCGTGCACACGTTTGACTAGGTACTCCTGGTGCTCCTCATGCATATCAGGGAGCTGCTTTGTTTACTGACGAACCCACTATGCCTGCAAAAACAAATGTGCTTGCAGAAGCACCTTGAATACTCTCTCTCTCTCTCTTCCCTCTCCATATTCCCTCTCTCTCATCCACATAAGCCTTGAAACCTAAGCCTTGAAACCTACAAAAACCATCTAAAATCCCCTTATTGGGGATGCTCTAACACAGAATAGGTTGTGTTAGTTAATCCCCTATTGGGATGCTCTAATATAGAATAGGTTGTGCCTATATATATATATATATATATATATATATATATATATATATATATATATATATATAATTGGTTTCTCTTTGTAATCATTTGCTAATTATATATGGGTCTTACCTAAAGCACATTTTTAGATAGCAATTGCAGATTTTTCTGTAAATCAAATATATTTATAATAGTAATAAATTGTGATGACCATATTAATCATTATGCTAATCACTCATTTCACTTGCGAAAGTTAAAATAATGTTATTAGAGTCCCTTCGCCATCTTGTTCTTGAGGCAATATTTTTGCACTTCAAACTGGTAAAAGTGTTTTTTTTTTTTTTTTTTTTTTTTTTTTTTTTTTTTTTTAACTTTGCTGTTGCCTTCAAAATTTCAATTTCTATTCTTAAAAATTTGAGTTTATTTTTATTGTACTCATCATTCTCTTGTGACGTACGAATGTATCAAAATTAATTTTAATATTTTTCAATACCAGTTTATAAGTAATAGGGAATTGAAAATAATTTATGAATGGTCCCAACTTCTCTTGTGTAACGTTCTAATTGCTATAACTGAAGTAACATGGTACATGTGAACGAACTACGTGCGTGCGCCCAAAGAAATGAAGTTGACTCCATAAATAATATAATTGGAAAAATCAACTTTTAATCACTCAATTATTACTCTTTATAAAATTTAATTCTTTTTTTTTTTTTGAATAAATTTGATTCTCCATTATTCAAGATTTCAAGGTGTTATTAATTTACTTCTTCAGTGCTCTCAAACTCTATTAATATAAATAGAGGGTTTATATATAAACCAAGAACAAATTTGAGCATTTATGTATTAACAAATATTATATTTCTGGTATTATACCAAGAAAGATTGAATTAGTAATTCTCTGAATAATGTTCAAATTAAAAGATATGGATCAAATTCATAAAATGCGTACAAGGGACCATAAGTGCATTTTATCCTAATATAATTAATCCTCATTATTTTATCGAAAAAATAGTATTTTTTTAGTCCCTCATTAATATGACCAAAACATAGAATTAGTCATTCAATTATTTGAAGTGTATATTTAGTCCATTAATTATTGTCAAAGTTGATAATTTAGTCTCTTAGAGGCTATTTTTACCACCAATATATCACTTAATAAAGTGACCAATTTGGTCTCTTATTAGGAACTAAATCCGCCCCTTTACAGGGCGTTTGGTTGGAGGGATTTTAAATTCCCTTCCCACTTAATTCCAAAGTCCATTTAATTCCGTAGTTTGGTTGAAGGGAATTGCAATTCCCCAATTTTCATGGAATTAAAATCCCATGCCCCCCCTGGGATTTTAATTCCTGGGAAAAAAAGATAGTGATGAGTCAAAATTACCCCTTCATTTTTTAACCTAAAATTAATGTCTAACAACAATAATGGATATTTTTGACTTTATACTACTTATTCCCTTTCAATTCCCATGTATACCAAACATTAGAATTGAAATTCCCAGTAATTCTATTTCTGTCAACCAAACACTGGAATTTAAACTTCCACTTTATTCCCAGTAATTCAACTCCCATGGAATTATAATTCCTTTCTCACATAATTCCTCCCCTCCAACCAAACGCCCTGTGAATGTAAATGAAGAACTAAATCTATACGTTGCTCATAATTGGAAGACATGAAGTGTCATTTTCCCTTATTTTACTTATAATAAATTGAAATAATAATAATAATAATAATAATAATAATAATGCAGGTATCAGCAGCAAGGGTGTTGCAAGAGACATGTAGTTACATAAGGAGTTTACATAGAGAGGTTGATGGGTTAAGTGACAACTTGTCTCAGCTACTGGCTACCACAGACACTTCTCAAGCAGCAGTAATTAGAAGCCTACTTATGCAATAATAATATAATTGCATTTTCAATTTCCTAGCTTGTTGTATTGTTATTATGTATTTTCCTTTTTGTATGCTAAGCTAGGGTTTTGCTTGTCATTAATTAGAAAATTTATCCTTAATGTACGTCCTTCAGCTTAATCCTATCAAGTTATTGTTTAGCAATTAAGAACTCAAGCAATTCAATGGCACATTGCACAATTGATAATGGATCGAATTTGACCATTGATCTCTAACTTTTAATAGACCAGATCTGTCCACACAGATTCATGAGAAGGGATATACTCATTTGATCATTCAATTTCTCTCTCTCTCTCTCTCTCTCTCTCTCTATATATATATATATATATATATATATATATATAGACACACTAAGTTGAAGGAATGAGTTAATAATCAATTTAAATTAGTTCTTGAGTATAGTGATTTTTCTCGATTTAGTACGTCCTAAACGTCTGTTTGTGCTTAATTGGGTCCTCAACTTCAATGATTTTTCCTAATTCAATCCTCGGCTAAGATCAAGAACAAAATCCAGAAAAACCTCTATAGTTAAGGACTAAATTGATATTAACCACTAGAGTCGATGACCAATTTGGGTAAAATAACTATAGTGAAAATTAAATTGGGTATTAATATAGATGAGAAATTACCAAACTACATTTGCATATGACTCAATTAAGAAAAATTATCGAAGTCGAAAACTCAATTAAGTACAAAAAGGACGTTTAGTTATAGTCAATAACTAAATTGGGTATTAAATAATACAATTGAGTTAAAAACAAAACAAAACAAAACTCCAATTAGGTGGTAAATCAATATAATTGTGTACTTTGATCCTAAAATTACCTATTTGTGACATAAGGATGGTTTACTCTCTTTGTGGTTAAAAGTCACAAAGGGAGATTTACCTAGTACAAACCTTTAAATAGTGGTTACAAATTTTCCTCGACATCCAAAATATATAGATAGCTAATTGCATTTTTTTTTTTGTCATTTTAGGATAACCTAATAAGAACTTATTTCAGTACCTATCAAATTCACTATTCATTTGACTTGAGAGGCTAACACTTCTAGTTTTCCTTTAATCTAACATCATGAATCCATATTTTCAATATAATTATTAGGTATATACTTAATGCTTCTTTATTATTTTTTTTCCATTCGTCATTCTTGTCAAATGTAAATTTAAAAAAAAAATAAAAATTTTATAATATTTTGCCCGTCATTCTTGTCAAATGTAAATTTTTAAAAAAATTTTATAATATTTTGCCCGAAACGTAAGTTTCAACTTTCAGCCATTGGCACATGACATGCAAATAAAAAATGTAATTATACTATATATTATACTGTATATATGGCATACATAAATAATTAATATTAATAACTCACTAACTCATCATCACTAGTTTATAATATTTATGATCGTGTTCAGACTCCTAAGAGAGCAATATGTATGGGGATTAACAAAAATGAGATAGGGTTGGAAAGACCACCACCATATATAACATATTATAATATATAAATATGAATGGGCAATCCAACTAATTGAGATTAGAGGTGTAAACGAGTCGAGCCGAGCTCGAGCCTGGGTAGGCTTGAGCTCGTGCTCGTTAATGGAGGCTCAGCTCGAGTTCGAATTCGAGCTCGATCGAGTTCGAGAACTAATGCTCGAATTCGAGCTCGGTAATTTTCGGGCTGCTCGAGCTCGGCTCGAGAAGCTCGATTGTTTGAGTTCGAACTCGAGCTCGATCTTGAGCTCGAGTTTGAGCTCGATTTTGACATTGAATTTGACATATTTAATATTTTTGGTTTAAAATTCAAACTACTTTGTTTTATCCATACATAAATAATAGAAATCTTTTAGGAATTTTGAGTTTAAAATTCTAAATTCTAATTGTTATTTTTATATATTATTATATTATATTATATATTATATTATTATTATATATATTATATATTATATATTATATGGCTCGTGAGCGGCTCGACGAGCCACGAACCTAAAATATTTAGGCTCGGCTCGAGCTCGATAATGACCGAGCTCGAGCCGAGCTTTGACCGAGCCGCTCGCGAGCTGCTCGGCTCATTTACACCCCTAATTGAGATCACATGCTTCAATTTGATACTCCATACCCTATGATAGTTAAAAAGAGACTAGCATAGTTAGCTTAACAGTTAATTTTGACTTATTTAACTACTTGACTTGGTTAAGACAAATTATATCATGGACCAATAATCATGGTTTACAATGCAATATGAACCTTAGTCCATGGTATAACAATTGCTTGGTTAATTAGCTTTTGATAACATTTGTTAGCGAATTAGCTAACAGCTATTTACCAAACACCCTAATGCTCTACACCCGTCCAAAAGGTAAGTAATTAACTTGCACACATGAGGGGCCGTGTTGGCATGACAAAGAAAAAAAAGGCTTTACGAAAGGTTTTTGTAACCCTCCTACTTGCAACTCAAGAATCATAGATGTTAGATACACAATATAAAGAAATTGTAGTCTGATAATATATAGATCTGAAAATTTATTTCTGTTCATAAAGGATACATCAAAATAGTGTTCCCATAACATAGAAGCATATGAACTCACATGCTACATACTGCCCTGAAAACTGAAAGAACAGACAATATATATATTATTATTAACTACCCCTCCCTACCTAACACTCTAACAACTTTAAATTAAACCTGCATATATGCTTTAATGTCTAGTAGTGTGGGCAGTGAACCTATAAAGCATGACATGTTGATAAGTCTCCCCTTGGTTCACAATTTGTGAGGGGAAATTTGGGTGATTCACAGAATCTGGAAAACCTTGTGTTTCCAAGCAGAATCCACCATATTTTCTGTACACAAACCCCTCTTTCCCCCGCGTCTCGTTCAACATATTACTCGTGTAAAATTGTACCCCGGGCTTATTAGTCCACAGCTCCATCTTTCTCCCCGATTTGTGCTCTTGCACCACCGCCGCCTTGTGCAGGTGCCGTAGTCCATTATGATCTCTCCCGCCATCCAACACGTAGTTGATGTCGTATCCCCCGGGGACTTGGCTCAGCCTGCTCCCGACTTTGCGGGGCTGCAGGAAGTCGTATGCTGTCCCTTTGACCGCTCTGATTTCACCTGTTGGCACGAGGTTGTCCTTCACGGGGGTGATCCCGGACCCGAAGATCTGGATGGTGTGTGAGAGAATGTTGTGAGTGCTGTTATGGCCAGCAAGGTTCCAGTAGGTGTGTGAGGCTAAATTCACAGGCGTTGCCTTGTTCAGAGCCTTGCCTTTCATTCTGATTGCTAGCCTGTTTCTCCCAATTATCATGTATGTCACACTCACATGAAGATCACCCGGAAATCCTGCATAAACACACGCCAAAAGTTATAGCTAGCTATAGCTATTCCTTATATAGAAGGTTGGGTCACTTGGACAATTCCACCTTTCTATGTTCACAATTACTGAACTCTATGTTCATAAATCACAATTATGAACACTTGGCCCAACAGGCCCCCGCCCAACAATCCCCTAGCCAACAGGTGATAGACTTGGTCCTTTATCAGCCTCCGATCCGCTCAAAACACACACAAGACAAGGTTGCTAGCATCCACCTAACAATACCTAGCGTGGGGGGGGGGGGGGTCCTTAACCACTGGGTGTGGACTTGGCATCTCCCCAACAATCCCTTGGATTTGGCCATCTCCCCAACAATCCCTTGGTCACCAGGTGACTGAATTTGGCCCTTTACTCGCCTTTGCGCCAACACATAAATCTTGACCCGTCTCTGCCTAACAATCCCTTAGCCACTGAGTGTTGGACTTGGCCATCTCCCCAATAATCCCTTAGTCACCAGGTAACTGGATTTGGCCCTTTACCCGCCTTTGCGCCAACACACAAAGTTTGACCCTTAAAACCTCTGCCCAACAATCCCCTAGTCACTAGGTGTGGTGGACTTGACCCTTTATGGTCTTTGCCCAACACACGACAAGATAGATAAAGCATTAATTAAAGCATGCATATATGCAGCTACCTTGTTCTCCATCATGGCTGTCGTAGGAGAGCGAAAGGTGACGGTCCTTTACGTAGTCTTCCACTTTCCATATAACATCACTAAACCCTATGTCACCTCCTGAATTGGGACATACAGTTTAACTATATCAGACTACAACAATATATACACAGTAACAGATCATCTTATCTGCAGAATTGGAAGAAAGAAAGAAAGAAAGAAAGAAAGAGAGCATATATACATACCATGGAGGGTGTTACCATGATCATTTGCAGGTAATTTGTACTGGATGCCATTCAAAGTGAATCTAGCCCCCCCTATTCTATTAGCAACGCGCCCAATCAAGCCACCAAAGTACGTAGTATCATTCTGGTAAACATTTTAATTAATAAACAATCAATTTCCATACACAAATCTTGGCCTACCTACCCTTCTTCTGGATTATTGGATAATTGTCACACTAACCCAGTCTTTATACTGGAATTTTCATTCTCATATCTATGGTGATTCATGTATTTGTGATTGGGGATATATGTAAATGCATCTTAAATTTTAATAAGCTAAAGCCATTGTGTGATTCAATTCTTACTTCAGGAAGATCCTACATTGATCAAACTCTTACCACTACACTACTTTCCCCACCCATCCCTACCAATAGGGTCAGGTGAACTTTTTCAAAAACCCACTCTACCCCAATGGGTGCTGGTGCATGCCCACCATTCATGCATGGTGGGTCGAGTAAGATTCTAAATTTCCTACTATCACTCAAAAACATCTGATTCATATAAGGTGGATTCAGGTGAATATCCACGGGACAAATTGAAAGACACACCACCTACTTTCTCCACCCGATACCAGGTGAACTTTTTCAAAACCCACCCTACCTCAATGGGTGCAGGTGCCCACCATTCATGCATGGTGGGTCAAGTGAGATTCTAAATTTAATAGAGGTTTAAGTTTTTAGGACTCGATCTCTACCCACCACCTACTATCACTCAAAAGCATCTGGTCCATACAGGGTGGATTCAGGTGAATATTCACGAGGCAAATTGAAAGACTCTATTTAGGCATCTGCCCATTTAATCCCTTAATCCCAAAGACACATATGCCACTATGTACAACTAACATTAATGGTCACGTATTCCTCAGACAAAAACAAGACAAATGCAAGTTGTTTTGTGCTAAAGAAATTATTGGAGATCGATTATCACATGCCCGCCCGCCACTTGCATTGCACCGTCAGATTGGCACTAACCTTGTACTCATCAATGGAGCCAAACCCCAGAACCACGTCATCCAACTTTCCTATCAAAACCCAGACAGAGAGTAGAGAACAAGAATCAAACAAAAATACAGAAAAATTATTAATTAGTATTTAAAGTGAAACAGACCATTTTGATCAGGGATGATGACAGAGAGAACAGTGGCACCATAGTTGGTGATCTTCACAGAAAAGTCACCCTTCTTCAACTCAAATATCCCCACTTTCTCACTTGCTCTACACAAGTTCCCAAACAGAGAAACAACTACAACAAATACACACAATAAAGATGATTTCTCCATTATTATTTTTTATATATAAGCAGAGCTATATATTTAGCAATAATGCATATGATCGAGTGTGAGTGAACAAGGTAGCTTATATATAAATATATGTTTGTATGTGTAAGTATACACACCCCACCGTTTGAAAGTATATTGGGAAATCCGTGATTTTAGTGATCTGTTGAGTATTAGAGATGTGATAAAATTAATACTCTGTAAATTTTAAGATATAGTTAATACCCACTATAGTTTTACTCAATTTAATTAGTTTTAAATAATTTCTTTTTTATTCAATTTAGTCATCGATTTTGATGGTTTTATACAATTTATTTAATTCTTTGTTAAAAATCTGTCTCATCCTTCATTTAGAATGATTCTTTCTTCTTCCCTTTATTAACATCCATGTAAAAATACAGATTTTGTACACATGTCAACTTAAGCCCTAAAGAAATAAATAATTGCCTACAATTTTTTTTTTTAAATTTAGGGTTGGAGTTGATTTGCCTACAACTATTTACAAATTATGTTCTTATTAAGAATTTCAACCCGTTAATCTTAACATGTTGTGTCCATGTTTAGTCAGTCTTATGGTGTTCGTGTCTTATCCTGTTCAAATAACAAAAATACAGTCAAAATGGTCGATTTCACCTTTTATAACAAGATATAATTAACCCTTTAAATCGGTAGTGGTAGATTATCAAAAATAAACAAATTACAGATAATTCATATCGCGTAAACATCGTTCAAATATTCAACCAGCAAACTAAAGCTATGAAATTTGTTCTGCAAAATGGGGAAGAACATACACCACATAAAATACAAAATTCCACAGGCCGGTATATATACAATAGTGGATGCCGAGTTGAACAAGCTGATGTAAATGTGGAGATCAGAGTATCATGAGAGGTTAATGGATGGCTGAGCCGCTGTTGCAACCTTTATAAACACATCCTCTAAGGTTGTATCTGCTAGGCCCCATGCATGAACTGTAAATCTTTTCTTGGCAATCTCAACCGCACGGAAAACATCTGCAATGTTTACCTCGTGCTTTGGCAGCTCAAACTTCTGGGTGCCAGAGATGTGGTAGATCCTGTGGGAATTTGGGGACAGATTCTGCACCATGCTCTCTACTTCTGCATCGTGATCTGAAGATGTTGTCATGGTGAATACGTACGACCCTCCATACCTTCCCTTCAACTATTACACCAACAAAATTGCACAATATCAGTCATTTTCACAGTGCATTTTTGGTTTCTTTTCCTTGATAAATGTTAGCAAATGAAAAACTTCAAAACTTTGTGTTGGGCGGAGGCCGGTAAGGGCCAAGTCCAACACCATGTGACTAGAGAGGTTATTGGGAGGAGTTCGGTAAAGGGTCCAAGTCCAGCACTCTGACTCTTGAAAATGTGATAACAGTCTATAAAGAAATAAAGTTGCACCTTCACTACAGGCTATAGTTTTTTGCATAGTGGTAAGCCCTTGATCCCAGAGCATCCTCAATAGATGGAGATTTTAGTTGGCAAAGATGATTAGGAGTGAGAACATGGGAGAGAGAAGGGAAAGGAGGGAAAAAAAAAAAAAACAGAAAACAAAAGTAACAGATCTAACGCGCCCAGCAGTCGCGTGCATCAGTTGCGCGTAACTGATGGAAAGTCTTGGTTTTTTGTCCCTGGAAAGTCGGTTTTTTGTGGGTCCCACAAAAAACCAAGTCTGTGCAAGAGGAACCAAGTCTTCTCTCTCTAACTTTCTCTCTTCCACATGGATGTAAAAGCTGCAAAAATCATCCAAAATCCCCCTATTGGGATTTGGGGATGTTCTAACAAGTGGTATTAGAGCCAGTCAGGTCATGAGATTTATGATAGTGGTCTATAAGGAAATAAAGTAAACTATAGTTCTTGGCATAGTGGTAAGCGCTTGATCCTAAAACTTTGAAAATGGAATAGATGCTTCGAGTTACCTCCTTAGGATTTCCTATACACTGCAGGCTTCCATCCACAAAGATACCTAACCGATCGCATAAATGCTCTGCCTCTTCCATTGAGTGCGCTGCAATAATGAAAATCATTCAACATTATCTGCATTGGATTAAGGAACACTTTACAAAGATTTGGAATTTGGATATATGGAGGATCATATATTACTAGTGAGAATTATTGCTCTATCTTGCTTTGCACGTTTGACAACATTCCACAAGTTGTTTCTTGAAGCTGGGTCCAGTCCAGTACTAGGCTCATCCATATAGACAACCTTGCAAAAGTATCATCAAATAGTTGTCATCGTTGTTGAAAATCAAAGGGTTATGGTTATCTATAGGATTGTCTATCAGTTTATGAATAAGTGTTTACAGTTAAGTGTCTGTGTATATATATGTACTATAATTCTTTATTAGAAACAGAGAATATAGAAACATATTTGTAACCTTTCAGCATTTATACATTTTCTCATTTTGTGATTTCTTCATTCTTGCTTCCACCTAATTGGCGGGTGGTTGTTATTCTCCACCCGCCAGGCCATTCCATCTTTCAAATTCAACAATGGTAAAGGCACAAGGACATATAACCAAATATCTTCTCATGTACAAGGACTTACTTTGGGATCTCCAATCAATGAAATGGCAACACTAAGCCTCCTCTTCATTCCTCCACTATAATGTCCAGCTTGCTTGTCTGCAACCCCTCCATTATATAGGTTTACACTCTTAAGAGACTCTTCAACTGCCTGGAGATCCCACAGAATTTTGAGTAAATGCAATTCAAAACAATGTGATGCTGATTGAAATGAAAGTTCTCAAAGCATTCTGATCTCACACAAACGCATTTCCACAAATTAAAAGATAAATAAGCCTCTGAAACAGTTCTGAATAAATCCACACTAGAATGAGCTTAAGAGAGCAAGATAACCAGAGTAGACAATCAGATTATAATTTTTCACAATTTGTATTTTCTATATCCCATATCAACATATTTTCTTAGAACTTAATTAGCTATAACTTGTGATAAAGTGCACATATCAGACAACTACAAGATGATAGGAATCAAAAGAAAAAACAGACACACATCTGCACACTAGTGTAAAGTTATCTGTCCACTTCAGCAGCCTATTGCCATTTTGGTTGTGTTAGTCTACACCAAATGAAATTATCTTATAGTCCAAATTGGTTATAACTTCTCAATCGATAATTTCGCAATTTAAAGCAAGGGATTCAACTTACTCTTGTTAAGTCTGCTCCTTTCAAATTTTTAAGCCGTCCATAGAAAAGTAAGTGCTCCCTTCCTGTTAATGTTTCCCAAAGTAGGCTGAAAGCAGATTGCAAAAATGACAATGAACACGATCAAATATCTGGATGTACATTTTCTGGTCTTTCTTTATCCTCCCTTTAACCACAGGGGTTTGGAGCTAATTCAATTTCTACTTTTAAGTGAGAGAACAGCAATGCTTACTCATGCTGAGGACACACTCCCATGCTGGTATATATTTTGTCCATATCTGTTCGTATATCCATACCCTGAACATACGCAGTACCAGAGCTTGGCTTTATGAGACCAATCATCTGTTCGCATTGACATGTCAGAAAAAAAATCAGTTTGTTCAGAGGAAGATTATATACAGCAACTTCAAGAAATACCGCCCCCCCCCCCCCCCCCCCCCAAAAAAAAAAAAAAAAGAAAAAAGAAAAAAGAAGAAACAAACTATGGATCTTCTCCTCTTTATGACCTCATTACGACATTACTAGAATGTTTCTAAGAAAGAGAACATCATTAAACTGACCATATTAATAAAAGAAGTTTTCCCAGCACCATTGGGCCCAAGCATACCAAAGCATTCCCCCTGAGGCAAAGCAAGTGACAACCCTCTCACTGCAAATTTTTCAGGGTTTCCATCTCTTCCTGGATAAACTTTTTTTATGTTGTCACAGATTATAGCTTGACTTGTTCTTGATTCAACCAGCAAAGTCTCAACTCTATCCCTCTGTGGAAAGAGATCACTGTCGGTTAATTATTTGGAGAGTACAAGAAAGATAGTAGGAAAAAGTATATGAAAGCAAACTACAACTAACTCAAGGTGAGCAATCCTCAACCTTCATATTTGTTTTATGAAACAGCAGGTAGTAAGATGGATAATAAGTTAGAAGTATCTAGTTTAATGTTCATACATTTTAGTAATAATAATTCAACATTCTACCAGGGAAACATAAGTTTTGACACAAGGTTAATCAAATATGTTACTCCATATCTTAAATAAAATGAACTTACCTCATGGACAACATCAGGTTTCTCCATCTCAATATAGATTTTAGACCCCTGCCTCCGTAAGCTAGGTCTTCGGAAGGATGATGAGTGCCTATTCTGGAAATTTCGAAGGAAAAAGAGAGGACTTTTCCCAGATGACATGATTTGATCTGTGTAATAAGCAAAGAAGAGAACCAGCAACCATTCCACAAACATGATAATTAAGACCTCTGTCATCCCATTATCGCCATCTTTCAAATTTTTCCATAGCATTCCATCACTTCCAATATAATTTCCAGTGAAAGAATATTGTGAAAACTCATATAATCCACGATAAAGAGAAAATCCAGGATACAACTCCATAACAATAATCCAGCCTCCTGCAATATAACAACGTTCAAAGTGGGAGCAAGAGTCAATTACTATAGGCCCTTCTATGACTTCTTTAGAATTAAAAGAAATTGGACTATTGAAGCAACAAAAAAAAAAAAAAAAAAAAAAAATTGCTAGTAATTACAGCAGCTAGCAAACCACATAAATATAAAAACTTTAAGCAAACCAAATTATAATGACTTCCAGCCCCTTAATGCAGTCAGATAACCAAGTCCCACTTTGACAAAAGCTGGACAAATAAGATTTCCTGGAATAGAATATGGCAAATATTTATTTGAGATGTTTGGAAACTTTTACTTTTGCACTTTACCTTTTGTTACACAACAAAAATATCATTGTTAGCTGTTTATTCTGTCCCTTTCTGAGAAGGCTATATTAGGAAAATAACCCTGAAAACTTGAATGATATTCTAACAAAGGTCTGCAAGCATGAAAACCCACATTTCAATTCCAAAACACTAAAAACACAATTCAAGTTTCCAAACACCTCCAAAGATCATATATTCATATTTGATCTCCCATGATGATTCCAGACCTTACAAGCTGACAAGCATGTTGCCAAATAGATCTTAAAAAGAGTTTTAACATTGAACCTGACTACTAGAGAGGAAAATATGTGCTCATATGTTGAAGTCTTTAGGATCCCTTTTCCAAAGCTAGTATTGGATAAAATCAGGTCAGGCATAGTGTTCATTACACCTGTACTAATGGTAACATTATTACGAGACTTGTTTTTTTTTCCTCAACACATGAACATTATGGGTAGTAAAACCCTATCTCCAGGAACATAATTTCTAGGGAGCATATATTTAAAAAAAATAAAATAAATGAACACCGGGGAGGAAATGTTCACATGTTATAATAGAGTAACTGAAACTTGCAATAAACATTTACAGCAGATAATATCAACAGCAATCTTCATATTCCTGAACTTACTTGAAAATGATGGATCTTGAACAAAGAACTGGAAAAGGTAGGCACCCAAGAGTCCAGATCCAAACACCATTACATAGCCCACAACTGTAATAATTGCAAACCATAAGTGGGTGAAAATACAAGTGAGTTCTCTCTTCTAAAAATAACAGCTCAGTTAGGTCAAACCTGAAGCTGTCTTCACATTATTGAATAATGCAGCAACGAGAAAAGCTAGTGAAATTTGCAAGTTAATGTAGATTAAGTAAAAAACCAACTGGATGCTGTAATCGTTCAGTGTAAAGAACTTTAAGCCTGTAAAACAAGTAGCAAAAAAAATGGAGTGGATAAACTTGCATGCAAATTTTAATAGAACGAATCATTTCACTAGACAAAGCTACTTTTACCTATTAATGATCCAAAAATCACAAAGCATAGCATGTACATAGAAGATATGCCAAGAAAATAAGCGTAAGAAATCAGCCAATAGGGACCATCTCCAAGTCCATGCATTTTCATAATAATTCTTAGTTTCTGCTGCTTCTCATAAACCAGAGATGTCAAAACAACCTGAAATGTTAATAATGTCATTAAATCACTATAGGTGAAGAAAGTCAATACTTATACATTATTTTGGCACATGCACAATATGCAGCTGTTTTCCCCTTTTTTTAATTTAGTTTTTTTTTTTTTTAATATGTAGAAAGGAATCAGAGCTCTCCATCTCAAAGAGTCAAGAAAATTGAAGAAAATATAACCTAAATATAAAGTTACATTAATAAAATCTAAAACCAATTTCTCTCCATGAAAACTATTACATAAATGCTTTAGCAGAGCAGACAGTTGAAGAAATGCTAGGTTTCTGAGGTAAATGAAGAGCTAGATGATGCTACAATGAGAATAGAAGACATAAGTAATGGCACACAATTCCACTGGCATGGCTAGAATAGTTGAATTCAAGACTCCACAATGGAAAAAGACACGTAGTAGTTCACTTACCGGAAATAGTTGTATAACTACCCATGTAAAGAAAAGTGGTCCAAGAAGAGAAGCAAAATCTAGCTTGATTCTTGTTTCAGGCTTTGGCATTTCTTTGACAAACTCAAATAGCATTTTTGTTGAAGGCCCAAGCAGAAACTGGAGATAAGCATTTGATACCTGTACAAACACACACCAAAATATGCCAGCATCTCAAATTTAATTTTTTGAAGCAACAAGAAAATCTAAAAGAACAAAAAGGGAATGTGCCAATATAAAATTTATAGTCATGCTAGATATTGGGTTACAAATAGTTGGGAATAAACATAGGAAATATAGCAACTTTCTCATCTTGATTTCAACAACAAAATAAATAATTATGGATAATTTTCAAGATGACTTATACAGTTATACTTCCTTTATCATTGAGTAAGTTTAAGATAATTCATAAAGCCTAGACACTGTTTCATTCTAAAGATATAAAACCTATTATGTGGTGGTTTTCTAGATTGTGATATGTTGTTTCAGGTAATCACACTATCATTCATGGAAGAAGATTATAAAGTACTCATGTCCCATTCTATTTGTCACTGGCTGCTACCCACAGATCAAACAAAACTAATTTTGAACAGTTTTTCAAGGAATATTTGTTTAAAATTTAGAGATATTGATTATTAGCCAAATAGTATTTTCATTTTAGGACATTGATATTTGTTTTTATTTTTAAGTGTTCCTTCCACCCCAATATGATTTTCAGCATCAAAACAGAAGCAGAAATTAGATTGAGGTGACTGGCAAAAACCAACAGGCGAGAGAATCAGGAGAAAACAGAGGGTGTATGGTTTATGATTATGAAAATTCCTTTATCTCAACTCTAAGCTAATACAATCTAGACTACATTATATAACTTATACCATTTACTCCAAAAATAAACTGATTTAAAAGATTTAGAACAGAGTGAAGCAGGAAAACACCTAGTTTCAGTCAATAAAAAGATTCAGCCAAAAGCACCTTACTAAATACCATTAGTCTCATTATCACTATAATAAAGTAATAGAATCCAGAATGCACCATACTACTTATTAGTTTTTCATGAACTGTAATTACAACTCACTTTAACATTTTATGATCAAGAAAATCTTGCATACAGAACAATAACTACCAACATAGGAAGTTCAAAAGTAGAGTACCATATTCACTGAGCGAGGCACCCGTGTCAACCCCATAGGCGAGTTTCCAGTGTCATTTTTATATGTTGAATTGTACCAGATACTCACATTGAAGTGATTCCCATTAGAATTTAAGAAATCATATGCTGCAAAACACATCAACAACAAAAAAGGTGTCTTCCTTTTAGAGAGAATAACATGGTGTTATTGCAAGGAGACATGCAAGCAGTTCCTGCCAAACAAACCTGCTGTTATCTCATTCATCTCTTTCTCTGAATTCCCTTTCCGATATCCTTTATAGAGCTCATCATTAATTTGAGATGAACTATTACGCCATAAATGTAATCCTTGCACACAACTTATCTCTGCATCAAAAACTGAAGATTAATAAAACTGTATTGAATTTATTTATTTTAAAAAAAAAAAAATCAAAACAGATTTAGATTAAAAAAGGCCCAAAGATGCATGTGTTAGAAAGAGAAAGTAGTTTCACATGAAACAACTTATGATTCCTAATAATGGAAATATGGCAAAGTTAGAATTCACAACCTTGTTGCAAAAGAAGAGAACCTATTTTCAATGGAATTGAAAATGTGGAGTTTGGAGCACACTGAGGTCGAACATTGTACACTGGCAAATTAGAGGAGAAAGCTGGGTCCAGGAAATTGAATTGCTCAGTGTATGACCCTGAACCCTGAAACACTTTCAAAGGTGATTCCAGCACAAATGACAAATTTCGAGCAGATGTATAAAAAGAAAATGGTTAAACACCTGATGAATATTAGGGGAGAGAATAAAAAAGATGGAAGAAAGAAATCTCACCAAGACATCATCAGCAATGCTGTAAAGAATATCAGAGGAATTGAGAGTTGTGCCATTGAAAAAATTCCCTCCAATACCTATCAAGTTCCAAAGTAAGGTAGATTAATAACATTCATAAAATAATTAATGAGTTTATTTGAAACATATAAGACTCAAGAATGATCAGCATACGTTCAGCAAATGTTTGATTTGCTCCAGTCAAGAGTATAGCAGCTGGACAGGATCCAGTGGTCTTGCATGACTCTTCAGGCAAATCTTTGTATGTAATAAAATCATTTTGTACTGCACGATATTCTGGTCTTGGTATCTGTAACAAAGGAGGCCATTCTGGTGGACTAGGAAGTGGGCAGCTGGCTGCTTGTTCCAAAGTTGAGTACTCAATCCCACACTTTTTTTCACATTTTCCATCCCCATTAGTATCAATACAAATGCAGCCACACCTTCTTGAGGGCTTATCCAACTCATTATTTACCACAGTTTGGAGGAGCACAAGCAACACACAGATTAATAGTGGGAATGAAATGAGCCATAGATTTGTCCTCACATTTCGTTTCTGCAAACAGAAAGGCAAGGTGGGATGCAATAAAGAAAAATATATATATAATAATAAAGAAAGAACAATTTGGACAAAATTATGTATAGATGAAATAGTACGAATTCTCACAAACTTTCCACAAGACAGTAACTAAATTCTAACTTCCCTGTATAAAAAGTTAGAAGTAGAAAAAACAAGCAAACATTAGGGCTCCCTTTGTCCGAAAATGAAAATCTACTTTTTCTTATAGTAGCATCATGAGAATAATACCCAATTTACGAAAAAAACAAATTAAATTATATTCTGTTATTACTTATTATTTTACCCCAAAAGAAGTCAACACTTCACTCCCAAACATCTCAACAATTCCAAATAAGCTCTCCCGGAATAAATAAACATAGCTAAGGAAAAAACAAAAAATAAATAAATAAAATTCTTTTAGGTTATGTCCTAACTTCTAAGGTTCATATCACAGGATCTCTTATAACAGAGGTTTCCTTTACATAACATTATAACCATCCTGAATCCATATGCATATATTAACAAAAAGTTAAACTAATTGAATCAATTCTAACTCAGTTTCGAGATAGAAAATCCTAAACAATTAACTATTTTACAAGGAAAACAGTAAGCCTAAAATTCCAAAATCTGATGAGCATTAAGAACGCACACATTCAACAAAATCAATTTCGCTAACCATAAGAAAACTGCTTACTTTTAACTTGTCCAAAATTTTCCGGCATTATAAACCCAAAAAGATTACCTGAAATGTCAAATTCTTTCTGAGCAGAGCATTGGCTTGAGTCCAAAAGCTCGCCGGCCCTTCCGCCATTGATAATCACTCTCTCCACTCTCTCTCTCTTTCTATCTCAAATGAAAGAGGAAACCAGTAGTAGTGTTTGAGTTAGTATTGAAAGCGTTAAGAAGAAGAAGAAGAAGAGCGCCGAGATGATCGATTTCACCCTCATTTTCAAATACCGTTTCTTCTATATATATATATATATATAGCTTCTCTGCGCATAGTAGTTGACAATTGAGTGTTCGTACGAAATTGCCCTTTCATTTTCAGTTTTATAATTGGAATTACGGAGGACAAGGAGATTTTCTTGCCCACAATGACTATTTTGCCCTTTACGCGGTGGATTTTCTCGCCCACAATCACAAAATTGATTAACGGTTAAAACTTATGCACGCAACTCGCAACACATTCTTTTCTTTCTCCAAATGCCTTCTTTTTCAACTTTAATACTCCGTATTTTTTTTACAAATAAAATTAAACTATAAAAAATATCATTAAGGGGTGTTTGGTTCACACATATGAATCGAAATTGGAATCGGAATGAGTATCAAATATTTGGTAATGATAATGGATTTTAGTGAAAGTATTTTGCATGTTTCGTAATATGATGGAATGTGAATGGTTATCAATAATGCTGTTTGGTTAGGTATGATCCAATAATGGGAATAAAGATTTTAAAAATATAAGAACACACAATCAAGACAATTGCTTATAATATAAAGACATCCAAAACACCACTATGAACAAAAAATAAAAATAAAAATTTAAAATCACTAATCAAAAAGAGGATGAGAAGGAATAAGGGAATGAAAGGGGATAATCTTATCATTATTAGTTTATTCCTTAATTAACAAAATAATAATTCCTTAATTTTACTAAAATTTATTCAATTAATTACTTAATTTTAGAAAATAGTGATTTCGCCTTTGAAAATACACTGGTTCTGTTCTGATTTTGGCCTTGCGGGCATGTCTCACCACTTTCACCCATGATTGCAAAAATCCCGCCTATGTGCTGATTAATCGCTAGGCGGCGCCTGGTCACGTTGAGGAACGCCAAAATCGAACTCCTCAGCGGCCGGGCGCCTAGACGATCTATAATTTATAGACCTTAAGTTTGCATTTAAATCCGCATTTTGGTCAAATTTAAATATAATGTCAATTTACCGACATGCACCATTCACACATACTTGAATGAGGCTATTCATCAAGTTTAATACAATTATATAAGCTTGATTCCACTAGTTAAAAAATTTGGTTGATATAATCTTGTTAATTGTGTGAAAATTAACTTCATTAAAGATACCAAATTGTACTAGTATGAAATTAATTTGTGACAAATGACATACCCTTATTTCATTTGGGTATAAGTTTTTCAATTAAGGGAGTATTTGAAACACATAGTAATGTTCTAAAATCGTATCAACCAAACAATACCAATCACTTTGATACTCATTCCTTAGATCTAAGCCTGTCAACCAAACGCACCCTAAAAAACTCTAATTAAGATAATAAGATCTATTAAATGACACCCATATTAATACATTTTTAAATATTTTTTTAAAATAAATCTGTAGATACATAAAATCATTACTGTATATATATATATTTTTAAGATTTAAATGGAGGGAGAGCACCCCGAAATACATGAATTTTTTAAGACATCGGGCGCCATATGGGCACACCAATCTTGTCATCTATTAAGGCATTCGTAACTTCAGCGGGTGGAAGGCTAAGTAATTTGGTTCCTCTTTGACTAGAGACTGTCAAGGCAGCTAATGTTTGATTGTGTATTCGTGGATAAGTGATTGTGCATCTGCAAACAAGCATTTCTGTAATTACTTTTTTTATTATAATTCTGCATCTTGTAATGTCTTATTGTGCATATATACAGTGAGTTCAAATAATGAAAAAAAAAAAAAAAAAAAAAAAAAAAAAAAAAAAAAAAACTAGTTAATCCCTATGTTGAGTTGTCCCTTTCTAAGTTGGAGCATTAAGTTGTTATTTATACTTTGTTAGAACATCTCTCTCTTGTAAAAGGTGAGGGTTGATTTAAACCATCTATCAGGTTTGTTAGGACTCTCATTGTAGTATATATAGTCCTAGTGTGCTTATATTTATGTTCTTTGTACATATCCCACTTATGTAATTTTCTTCAGTTTGATGATTGTTTAATGCAGTCCTAATTTGCAGGTTCATCAATTGTTGAGTTCTTTGATTTCAAACACTATAAATTTATTGTATTGAAAACATAGATTTTTTTCTGAAACCGTATCGAAAACATACATACATAAATAAATGACAATAATTATTTATAACAAAAATGACAATAATTATTTTCTTTTAAATAATGTCAATTATTATTTATTTATTTTCACTTTCTACAATGCGCATTTATTTAATTATTACGTATATATAGCATGTTATTGCAACTAGTTTTAAATAATTAAAAATTTCTTTCACAAGGCCGAGGGGGCAAATTATTGTATAGACTACAGTCCAAAACAATGTCGTTTTAATGTTAAAAAATTCATTGTTTTGCACGCGTGTTAGAATAATGAATATTTTGGGTTAAGATAATGTATTTTATGAGTTAGAATAATATACTTTATATGTGTTAAAATAATGAAAATTTTGGAGTAAGATAATGTATTTTATGAGTTAGAATAATGTATTTTATGTGTTAGAATAAAGTATTTTATGTGTTAAAATAATGTATAATGTACTTTATGTGTTATAATAATGAAATTTCTAGGGTAAGATAATGTATCTTATGAGGTAGAATAATATATTTTATGTGTTTTTGGACCATGATCCACACAGTTTTGTGGATCACGGTCCACGCAGTAGTGATTGAGAAAAATGACACTTTTTCCCCATGAGTTATATATATATTTTTTTTATCAGATAAGAGGGGGATACCCAAGAAACAGAGAGAAACCCGACAACACCATCAGGCCCCAAAGGGAGCTCTTCTGGATGACAAAGCTCCCAATCTATCTAATTGGACCAACTCCGAGATAGCTAACGATGGGGAGTCCAGAAACTGAAGCCCGTGGTGCGAAACTGCGTCAGCCGCTAACCGGTCTGCAACTTTGTTCTGTACCCTGTAAACATGTTTAACCAAGATCTCACTGAAGCTCCGGGCCTCCGTTAGGCACCTCATCACGATGTTACATTTTTGTTTTCTCCCACTTGACGCCTCGTTAAGGCTCTCCACAATGGACTTGGAGTCGCTCTCAACAATGAGTCTTGAGACTCCATAGTTCTTGGCCATGCAGAGGCCTTGAAAAACTGCCCAGGCCTCTGCTTCATCTACAGAGCATCGTCCAATGTTGTATGTAAAACCCTTACACCATTCCCCATGACTGTCGCGTAGGATTCCGCCACATCCCGCCAACCCCCCTCCTTTACAGGAGCCGTCAGTGTTCAGCTTTAGGTAGCCCCGGGGCGGCTTCGTCCACGCCACCTTAGTACCAGCACTCTCGGCTTGCTTAGCGTTCGGTTTCCATCGGTTCCCGAAAGCGCCTGCAATCTCGGCATCATAGATTCTAAGCCAATGCAGCTTTTGATCAATCGACTTGGTCGTGTTGTTGAAGACCTCGTCGTTTCTCCACCTCCACAGCCACCATAGCCTCGCTCCGAAACGCTCTGGCCAGCCTTCATCGAAGCCTTGTCTTGCGTCACCGCGAAGATTAGCCACAAGCTAGTCAGACCAGCTCAAGTTGCACATCACTGTCCATGTTCGACGATGGATCGCTTCTTTCCAGATTTCTTGCACTGCCGGGCAGGATCGAAAAAGATGATCAAGATCCTCCCTCTGACCTGCACAACGAAAACAAGAATCGTTAGATGTGATCTTCCTCCTTGTCCTCTCAAAATTTGTTAGCAGCTTTCCGTTTTTGACAAGCCACAAAAACATGCATATTTTCGCTGGAAGTTTAAGCTTCCAGATTCCAGTCCAGTCCTCCTCCGTTCTGCGTTCATCCTCTTGCGTGAGCATTCGGTACGCTGAGCTTATCGAAAAAGACCCGTCCTTGGCGAATCCCCATCCAATGCTATCACTTCTATCTGTATCAGAGAGCACAAAACCCGCAAGCCTTTGCTGCGTTTCAAGCGGCAAGGTATGTTCCAACTTTTCCCAATTCACCCATGATCTTTGATCCAGTAGTCTGCCACGGGAGCGTAGAGATCAGGGAGGCTAAGGGGAACTAGCAATTGGTCATAGAGGGGCGTAGGAGTGAGCCATGTGTCCATCCAAAATTTCGTGGATGCTCCATTATGAACGACATGCGTAATACCCTTCTCCAGTTGCTCTTTCGCCGCACAAATGCCCCGCCAAACATTTGAAGTGCTTCGCCTACTGCTAGCCTCGAACTGGTTCCCGTACTTTGTCAGAAGAGTCCGGGCCCACAGGTGCTTATAGTCCGTTCTGAGTCTCCACCCCAGCTTCATCATACAAGCCGTATTCATGTCGTGAAGGCGTCGAATTCCCAGCCCTCCATTCGTTTTACTTGTTGTGACAAGGTCCCAATTGGCAAGGTGCATCTTATTTCCCTCCGTAGGTCCTCTGTTACCCCAAATGAACTGTCTGATTCTTTTCTCAATTTCAGCACAAACACCTTTCGGGAGCGCCGTGGTCTGCATGGTGTAGACGGGGATGGCATTGAGCACAGATTTGGCAAGCACCACGCGCCCCGCTAAAGACAGGGTCTTCGACTTACATCTTTCCAGTCTCGCGGACACTCGTTCGAGGAGGCTGGAGAAAGTATTGCAGGTCACCCGCCCGTGGAAAGTGGGCACTCCAAGGTACCTGCCCAAATCGTTAGTTTTGCTGACTCCTAGACGGCTTGCAATCAAATCGGCGAGGCCCGGCTGCGTGTTTTTGGAGAAAAACACCTGTGATTTGGCCAGACTCAATTTTTGGCCTGACGCGAGACAGAACCTCTCTAGACACTTGTGGACAACCTCAACCTCATCAATCGTTGCCTCTGTGAAAAGGACTATATCATTCGCAAAACAGAGGTGGGATATCGTGGGCCCTTCAACCGCTAACTGAACGCCTTTCCAGACGCCTTTCTCAACTTCCTTAACTATTAACTGACTCAGGCGTTCCATACAAAGGACGAAAATAGCCGGAGACATTGCGTCCCACTGACGGATGCCCCGCTCAGGCCTGAACGGCTCTAGCCGCTCCCCGTTCCAAATGATGGACAGCTTTGGTGTACGAATACATTCCATAATAATGGCCCTCCATCCTGTATTAAAGCCAGCTTTGTCTAAAGTATCCTGGATAAAGTCCCAGGACAAACAGTCATAAGCCTTTTCAAGGTCAAGTTTAATCGCCATATACCCTTTCTTCCCCCGTTTCTCGCGCATGGAGTGCATAACCTCTTGATAGATGATGACATTATCCGATATCTGCCTTCCTGGCACAAAGGAGCTCTGAAACGGGCCCACCAACTTGGGTAAGACATCTTTCAATCTATTAGTGATAGTCTTAGTTATCAATTTGTAGCTGACGTTGCAAAGGCTGATGGGCCGGAATTGTTTCACTGTTTCCGGGGTGTTGACCTTTGGGATAAGGGCAACCAGCGTGTCGTTAATGCCATTCGATAAGTGACCCGTGTTGATTGCATCCCTGACCATATTAAACAAGTTGTCCCCAGTTTCGTCCCACATATGTTGATAAAAACCTGCATGTAGGCCGTCCGGGCCAGGTGCCTTGAAGGGCTGCATATCTTTAAGGGCATTATGCACCTCATCTTTAGTGATGATCCTGTTGAATATGTCCCACTTTCGGTTGCGCAAGCGTGGGAAATCTGCCTCTATTTGACCTCCCCCATCATTCTCTGGTTCCTCTCAGAAGAGGTGAATGTAGTACTGCTTCACATGCTCGCGGAGGCCGTTATCCTCTGTGAGCCACTCGCCATTCTCATTACGCAAACCTGAAATCGAGTTGCGAGCTTGTTTGATCTTGGTGGTCGCATGGTAATAAGCCATGTTTCTGTCCCCAGACACTATCCAGTCTTCGCGGGAACGCTGAAACCAGTGTAGCTCCTCCTGGTGGAGAGTATCCTCCAACTCTATTTACAGCTTCTTATCAAGCTTTCCCAGTCCTCCATGGAAACCATTTGCCATGCACTTTTGCACCCCTGCTAGCCTTGCCATAAGAATCCGCTTGCGAGTATGAATATTTCCAAAGACTAACTTGTTCCACGTATTAAGGCCTTCGGCCAACGAATTGATATTGGTCCCATGACTTTGGTCTTCTTTCCATAGTTGCTGGCCACCATTTTGAAGTCCGGGTGTGTGAGCCAAGCCGCCTGAAAAAGAAAAGGAGAAATATTAGAGCGCTTACGCCCCCCTTATTCTGAAAGAGGATCGGCGAGTGATCCGAAGAGATGCGCGGTAGGTGAATGACCACCACATCTGGGAACCGTAACTTCCAATCAACATTGCAAGGGCCCGGTCAAGCCGCGCTCCTTTAATAGGATCCACCGAACCGTCTTTGACCCAGGTCAGTTTAGGGCCAAAGAAACCAAGGTCGAGCAGTCATTCACTTTGGATCCAGTGTGTAAAATCCGCGCTCCGTTGGGTTGAGAACGAGTTGTAATTGCTCGTCTCTTCACGGCTTACCACCGAGTTGAAATCCCCCGCTACCACCCATGGCCCCGTGATCCCTCTACTCGATTGAGTGAGATCATGCCAAAGGCGGCGCCGGAGGTGGTGGGTGGGGCTAGCGTAGACAGGTGGAAAAACCATGGATCCTGGTTTACCTGAGACACCTGCAGAAGAACAAATTGTGGATGAGTATACAAAACGGAGATATATACCGGGTCCTTCCAGAAGACCCAAATACCGCCGCTGAAACCAACGGCTTCAACTCGGATCCAGTCCGAGAAACCTAGATTAGAGCAGATGTAATTAGCTTGAGCTCCTGAAACCTTTGGCTCAAATAAGCCTAGGATAGATGGCTTATAGGCCCGGAGAAAGTGCTTAAGTGCGCGGTGGAACCTTTTGCCACCCGCACCTTGACAGTTCCATAGGAGACAATCCATAAAAACCAACAAGAAAGAAGAGGGACAACAAACACTAACAAAAACCAGAAAAACAACACAGAAAACGGGCACGGCCATTTATTGGCTCGCCCGCTCAACCGCCCCAACTCCAAGCTCTGGAATTCGATCAAGCTCCATCACCACGTCTCCTTCATCATCTCTCTGCTCCGGTGGGTCTGAGTGGTGCTCGGTGGAAACCTGCCAAACTGGCGAAGGGATTTCGCCTGCAGCTTCTCCCACGAACACCCTCGTTGAGCTAATTCGCAGCCCTCGCCTGCAGCTTCTCCCGTGAGTTATATACTTATAGCACTTTTTTTTTCCTGAATTATTTAAGTGATTTTTTTCCACCTGATATGTTAAATGGACATATTTACCCTTAAAATAAATATTTCATTTATTTTTCTCCTCCAACAAATAATATAATATAATATATAAAAAAATAATAATAACTCAAGTAGCGCACATTGTTAGTGAACCTTAGCCTGATACATAATCATATATTCTCATTCTAAGCTACTTATATATTTCCTATAAGAATAAGATAGCTAGGCTTGTGTGTATGTGTAAAAATGAAATCCATAGTATTCTCCTATTAAAAAGTTTATACGAGTTAAATGGTTAATTTTGAAAAGAATATCACTTAACTTATAAATCAACGAGTTAATAGTCAATTTTGGAGAAAAAAAAAATAATGAAATACAGAAGTGTGAACTAAAAAAAAAAAAAAAAAAAAAAAAAAAAAAAAAAAAACTTTATTGTTCATGTTGGAAATTTTTTACAACAATTTGAAAATAAATAATTTCCAGAAAATTAATTTCAATCTCAATACCAATAGAAATTCAAGGCATATGATATTCGGTGTTTTTCCTTAAAACTGATTTGCTTCCTCCTAGGGTACTAAGAACGTTAAAACGTCGATTTTCACGATACAATAAATTATAAAAATATATTCAAGCAATCAAATAGGAGTTTAGTAAAATCTAAGGAACATTGGAATTTAGTAAAATCTAAGGAACATGGGAGTTTAGTAAAATCTAAGGAACATGGGAGTTTAGTAATTTTGAGCATATAACCATTAATGTGAATCTAACTATGAGCTTAGACTTTTAGTTGGGATGAAGCACATGCTTCAATTTGGTATCAGACTTAGACCAAAGGCCATGAATTCGAATCTCTACGCCACCTGATAAGCGACTGAAATGCTTTAATTAGTAAAATCATAAGATTAAATATAATCAGACTAAAATATTGATGAAAATATTATAATAACTGTGAAAATGAAATTATCTGATACTATACTCATGGTTTTAGTCGATTATTAAAAAAAACTAATAATCTAAAAATAAAAATTAAATTTATGTAGGTACTCTAGAATTGTTGCCTAGCTCATATGTTCCAGTAGGTAGTAAGTAGCCAAAAACAACAAAAGTTTAATATAAAACCTAATCACCTCACAAAGGTACGACTGTAACCCTCTATGTATAAAATTATGAGCAAGTCTAGAGACAATTTTATTGATTCTTATTTTTGAGATAGGTCAGGTCATAATAGAAATATAATACTTATATAGAAAATGTAATATTAAATAGGAATAAATTTTTATTATATATAAGAGAAAATACAACACTTTTGAAGAAAAAATGTAATACTTTCAAATCAAAATGTAATATTTAGAGTTGAATAGTTTTTTATGAAAAAAAATGTAATACTAATCATAGATATTATTGTTTAATTGTTACTTATGATAGAAAGTGCAATACTTGTAAGAAAAATGTGATACTTTTGATAAAAAATGTAATACTTTTAAATTAAAATGTAATAGAAAAAATAGTGATTTTAGTCTATTAATTATATAGACATAGTCCATTAATTATAACCATATACATATTTTCCCTTTAATTAGCAACCCACGCACGTATTCAATAAAGTTAGTCAAAAGTATGCTGTTGTTGTTTTCCAATTTCGATGTCCTTTTGTGTGTAAATATATTATATATTACTTAGTGTCTTCACCCACATTTGTTGTGTAAATATATTAGTTGATACCAACCAACAACGTTCGTTGTTTTTGATTATTTATTTATTCATTCAATTTGGTTACTGGGAAAAGAAATCAAAACAAAAACGACACTCAAACAAAACCAGCAAAGAACATCCGCACTTGATACATGCATGATTATGGTCATGTTGGGAAGATTATGGTCATTGGTAACATAATTAATTTATCGGTCAATTTTGATTAATTTAATTAGTATTAGTTGTTTGACTTACACTACAAGAAAAATGTACATAGACAACGGTTAATAACCGTTGTCGTAGGGGTATAATTTCTGTTGTTGAAGCCGGTGTTGTTGTAAGTCCCGCGCATAGACAACGGTTTTTTAACCGTTGTCTTTTCTAGAAACAACAACGGTTTTTTAACCGTTGTCTATTAAGTGTTGTAGAAGCCGGTGTTGTTGTAAGTCACGCACATAGACAACGGTTAATAACCGTTGTCTTTTCTAGAAACAACAACGGTTTTTTAACCGTTGTCTATTAAGTGTTGTCGAAGTCGGTGTTGTTGTATGTCACGCACATAGACAACGGTTAATAACCGTTGTCTTTTCTAGAAACAACAACGGTTTTTTAACCGTTGTCTATTAAGTGTTGTTGAAGATGGTGTTGTTGTAAGTCACGCACATAGACAACGGTTAATAACCGTTGTCTTTTCTAGAAACGACAACGGTTTTTTAACTGTTGTCTATTAAGTGTTGTTGAAACCGGTGTTGTTAAAAGTCACGCACATAGACAACGGTTAATAACCGTTGTCTTTTCTAGAAACGACAACGGTTTTTTAACCGTTGTCTATTAAGTGTTGTTGAAACCGGTGTTGTTAAAAGTCACGAACATAGACAACGGTTTTAAACCGTTGTCGTTTCTTCCAAAGACAACGATTTTTGACCCGTTGTCAATTCAATGTTGTTGAAACCGGTGTTGTTAAAAGTGATGCACATAGACAACGGTTTTTAACTGTTGTCTTTTGTAGAAAAGACAAAAGTTTCAAACTGTTGTCTTTTGTAAAAAAGATAACAGTTTCAAACTGTTGTCTATTGTAAAATAGACAACTTTTAACCGTTGTCTCAACCCGTTTTTAACCTGCTTAAATTTTAATCATATAAAAAAAAAACAATTTATCCATTCACCATGGCCAAGTGTAGTTACATTGCACAAGCTAAACAAGGTTCATAATAACAAGTCTAAATACTGAGCATGACCAATTATAATCAAATCATCATCCAAGTCATAATACTACAAAAAACAATTCTGATCCACAAACCAAGTCTAAATGATCACAACGTCAAATCATACCTACTCTATATAACATGATGATAGAATATCGGCCCATTCTGAACGCACCAGATCAATAACCGCTTTGTCATAATCAACTTGTTAGAACTACATGTATTGATATCCGGGTGATAATATCCATACACAACTCCTGGAGCACAAGGAGAACAGTTAACAAGAATTGATATCCGGGTGATAATATCCATATGAGTAGTTGATGAGCTGGCTTGTTTAGATGACAATCTGACTATAATAGGAACTGTGGCTAACGCAAGACCTAGCAATTTTGATTCCATACAAATCACAAAGATGCAAGCTAAAGATGTTGTGCCTCCTAAGTGATAAAATGAGTTTCTATACAAATGAGGCAGTAAAGGTGCAAAGCCAGAAGATAGATTGATAAGAAAGCAAAAACTGAATAACACAACTTACTTGTGTTGTCCTTTGTAACAAGAGACTTGTCATGGAGGTTTCCTTCTCCATTTTGAACTTAAGCTTGTATTTAAAGCACAATAGTGAATGTTTTTGTAAAGTTTTAATACAAGAGTTACAAGAGTTTGCAAAGAATAATTACATAAGTTAGAAATTTAACTTTTAATACAAGAGTTTGCAAAGTTCACTAGTATTTATACCTTAAAGCTTCCCCCTTTTCACTAGCTACTTACTCCTCTTGGCATTCAAGCACAATAGTGAATGTTTTTCTGTCCTGGCATAATACCCGAGTTATCAGAATTCATGTGTGCTTATATATATATGTATATATATATATATATATATATATATATATATATATATATATATATATATATATATATATATATATATATATATAAACATATAACTAGTAATTGCTAAGACTAGAGATGACATTGGTAATAAATGCAAAGCATGTTAACAATCAAGTGAATCAACAACATTAAAAACATATGGATAATAAAACTCTCCTTACATGTTTTTGAAGTTTCTTCAGCTTGGTATTGAGTTCTTCTAACACCTTGGTATGTCTGTCATCTTCTCTTAACTGAAAGGACCCTGATAAATAAGTACACTCTCTTCTTACCTGTAAGATCATGAATAGAATTTTCACATCAAGCTTGGGCATGAGAGCTTGTCACAGTTTTAGACTAAGTATTGCTCACAAAACTTTCCACTTTGGACTGTCCCAATAAGATTGATATCTAGTAAACATTTGTTTGTCGCAATAACTTGAGCCAAACAAACACTAAATGATCCACTTTTAGTGAACTTAATTAATTAAATATTTTTTGTTCAATCATCTCAAAGGGTAATTTATGCATTTATGCATATAACATAATACTCAAAATTTTAAAATTTACAAGTTTCTCCCCATGGAGTGAAATGGCAAAACCCGAGGCTGAAAAGTAGTAATTCAAGTTGAAGTGGTTTAAAAAACTAAATATAAAAATACCTCATTCTCAAGCTGGAGACAAGCAATTTTTTTCTGTCAGCTGTGAGTGCTTTACAGAGTATTTTACAGTGGGTTCCAAATATGTGTAGCTAATCAAAAGATGGTAGCATAAGCCACCAATCAATAACCACGCAGATCCTAGATTTCGCATAAAATCTACAATATAGAGAGCAAATAAAAGAAAGAACATTAGTTCTAATGAAATGAAGCACCAACCATGACCACTAAAAAGAACGTATTATCAATTGAAGATTTTAAATTAAGCCTGACCAAAAAAAATGTATTTACCACTTGATGAACAAGGGAGATAAAGGAAACGCAGCAATGGCTTAATTAAGGGACTGATCAATTTTTTAAAATGTTCATGTTTCGAGGACTTAAGGAGGGAAATCATGACCGTCACATCATTTTCCTGAAACATAGAAGAAGCATGTTGGAGTTATAAGTGGATAATTGCTAAGGATATTGTGGTTATAAATCAAGAGTTTGATAAATAAGTTTATGTTTTTCACTAGAATAACAATAGTCAAAATCACAATATTGCCGTTAACATAGAATTCTATAAGAATGGATACCGACATACCGTAATCATCTTCCATGAATTACAAGGAAAGAGATACTTGATTTCACTGTACTTGTCATCTTCAAATGAACTTTGGTGAGCACTTACAATCTAGAATCACAGGGAACAGGAATTAAGATGTCATTATAATAGTTACAAAGAGAGAAAGGTGGTATTCAGTCCAACTGAAGGGAGAAAAACCTGTTGGAAAAGGAACCGAGCAGTAGATAAAAGGAATTCAGTTATGCAAACATCCATAGAACCATGCCAAAGGTGGTGTGAAGAAGCTCTATCTACTAATTAGTTCGAGTATTGACACAATATCAACATATTTATCAATGAATTTACACATTTTTAGCATTCCATATGTTTAATTCACCAGGTTACAGAAATACAAAACAGATACATACAACTGCATACCTTTCTCCCAGCAATTTTGCAAACACACAGCTGTAATTTACTAATTTATTAAAATTTTTGTAAGTGTTTGGCCAACTCTATCCTGATTGGTTCAAGATTCTGGATAATCCATCATTTTCACCATGTTCCCAAACACATAATCTTAGCTTAACCAGCCTTACCATCGAATTACAGAGGTAAAAAACTAAAATCACTAAATGATTTTATTTGAAAGAATATGCATAAATTCACAAAATCCACCAAAAGTTACTTTAAAAAATTTTACAAGAGCAACAAAAGCAAAAAAAGATGATAGTTTTAAGCTTACTTCGTCGATTGTGAGTGGCAGGGTGGAGTGATGAAGAAATATGGGCACAAACCGGCCGATTTCCAACTCCGCCGCCACCTCCTCTATCCCTCCGTCGCTAGTTCCGTTGTAGATATAATAAAAGGAGTAGATGTGAGCGTACTCCCACAACAGCAGCAGATATGAGCGTAGACTCCCACAACAACAATATATCTGAGCATGAAACTTTGAACTGAGAAATAAAAATAGAGAGAAACCTCTGACCGAATCCATTCCAGCAAACAATCTCTCACCGCTGATTGTCCACTCTTGAGCTCCGGCCGAAACATCATCGGCTTTGCTATAGAAACCGACGTTTATGGCGCTGCTTCCGCCTAGAACGTGACCGCGTGCTTTGGGGACTCCATCCTCAGAGATTAAAGGCTGAGCAAGAAATTAAAGATCTGAGATTTTGTTTAAATGAGAGTAGAAGGTTTTTGGGTGAGATTAGAGAAGAATCAAGAGAGATGCTAAGGGAAGACTGAGCCGCAGAAAGGAGAGGGCGAAAATGGATAATATTTGGATGAATTTCATAGCTTATTACATTACAAGAGAAAAGCTAACCTTCAATTTTTCAAAACCAAGTTTACTGACTTATTCACGGCTGTAGAGGAGGGAGGCGGCGATGGCGGCAGAGGTTGGCGGCAGCAACGGCGTCGGAGGTTGGAGGCGACGAGAGGACACTCTCGGTAGAAAGCACTGACTAAGGAGATGGAAAAGTTGCAATGGAGTGTTAGGGAGAAATTGTTTGGGAGGGAATTTTTTCCGCTAATTGTAGGCGTGTGAATTTCTTTTTTTTTTTTTTTGTTTGGGAGGGAAACAAAAAAAAAAAGTTAAAAAGAATGAAGATATATATATATATATATATATATATATATATATATATATATATATATATATATATATGAAGAAGAAGAAGATATATATTTTTATACCTACTATCTACTATACTAATAAGAGCCTAAAAAAGTTAGGTCTATAACAAATATCAAAAATGTTATAGATATAATCTATTGTTTTTTATACTTGATATTTTTTTTATTTTTTTTTTTGAATTCATAGATTGGTCTTAATTGTAATATAATTGAAAATAAAACTTTAATGAATTGACTTTGAAATTTTGGTGAATAATTTTATATTTAAATATGAACGAAAATATAATTATTAAATTAACTTTTGAATTATATTCTTTCTTTGTTAAATTTTTATGCAATATATTTGGACAAAAAATTTTAATTACATTTTTATTCTTGTTAACACTCAGGATATAATAGCTAAAACATAAGGTGTAACAATTTAGTATATAAGAGTTAGTGTGGTTTGGTGGATTTAATTTTGTTTGTTATGTTAAAGGTCTTGGGTTTTATCCTTTGTGGTGGCATCCTTAATCTATTTTATACAATCATTGTCTTGGTTCTTAAAGACAACACATAAGCAATTTGGTTATATCATAGATGTTGCACTTGAGTATATAAGTGTTGGTGTGGCTTGGTGGGTTTAGTTTAGTTTATTATGTTAGAGGTCTTGAGTTCTTTTCTTCCTAGGGGATCCTTCAACTATTTTCTAAAATTGTTGTTTTGGTTTTCACAAACAACACAGAAGCAACCCAGTTATATACCAAATGTTGCACATTTAATCATAAGAGTTTGTGTTACTTAGTTGGTTAGACCTTATTTGTTAATTTTGAGGTCAAAGGTTCGACTCTTGTTATTAACATCCTTGTTTTTATTTTAATTTATACAACTGTTAAATAACGATGCGCAAAGACAACGGTTTTTATAACCGTTGTCTTTGTAATGTTGTGTATTCAAATACGCTTAAAGACAACATATCAAAGACAACGGTTAAATAAAACCGTTGTCTTAAACAAATAAAGAACGTGCAACGACAACGGTTATATAAAACCATTGTCGTTGTAGTGTTGTGTATTCAAGTGCTATTAAAGACAACACATAAATGACAACGGTTAAATAAAACCGTTGTCTTTTAAAAAATAATAATGCGCAAAGACAACGGTTTTAAAAAACCGTTGTCTTTGTAGTGTTGTGTATTCTAGTGCGCTTAAAGACAACACACCAATGACAACGGTTAAATAAAACCGTTGTCTTTTTTAAAAAAAGAGCGCACAAAGACAACGGTTTTAAATAACCGTTGTCTTTCTACTGTTGTGTATTCTAATGCGCTTAAAGACAACACACCAATGACAACGGTTAAAAAAACCGTTGTCTTTTTAAAAAAAAAAAAAAAACGCACATAGACAACAGTTTTAAAAAACCGTTGTCGTTGTGGTGTTGTCTTTTCACAAAATGCACAAAGACAACACACTTATAACAACGGTTAAGTAAAAACCGTTGTCTTTGAAAAAAGGGTTGCATCAAAGACAACGGTTTTGGACCAAACTGTTGTCTTTTATACAAAAGACAACACTTTTCTTAAAAACTGTTGTCTTTCTAGTGTTGTCTATGTGCATTTTTCTTGTAGTGTTAGTTAAACAATCAATACGAGTGTTTGATTTATTAGCTTTTTGTAACAATTTATTGTTCTAAAATGTTAAAATTCAACAAGTTGCTCAAAGTAACTTTTTCGATCAACTTTTTGAGAAAATCATTTTCTATGTAATAAGCTATCAGCTAACAGCTAATTTACCAACTATCTTCTACAATTAACTAATATTATCAACTAATCAAACTCATTAACTCAACTAAGTAGCAGTTATTTACCAAACACCCTTATATATTTTCATGGTAAGTTGAGCTGCTTATATTTCATATATATGAGAATAAAATAGACTAGCTTGTTCACATATCATTATACACACTATTTCTCTTCTTTATTGAGTCAAAATCAAGCAACTTTACTTATTTCTTCTTCTTCTTTTTTTTTTTGGGGGTGTGGTGCAAACATGATGCAACTATAACAAAAAGTTTATCTATACGAGTTAAATATATGATGACTAATCCTTGAAAACGATATCATTTAATTAGTTTAAAGATCATTGACTGTACTTTCAAAAGTGTATATATGTGAACTAAAAATCACTGAGGGTGTTTGGTAAATAGGTGTTAGCTGATTGGATTAGTGGATTTGACTAGTTAATAGTATTAGCTGATTGTAGAAAGATGTTTGGTAAATTATTTGTTAGTTGATGGATGATTACATGCAAAATGATTTTCTCAAAAAGCTTATTTAAGCAGCTTTTTGAATTTTAGTGTTTTGAAACAATAAGTTGTTAGAGAAAGCTAATTAATCAAATACTTGTATTCGATGTTTAATCAAATCAAACAGCTAATAATTGTCAAATAAATTAAAATTGATTGATAAGTTAACTATGATATCAAATAGGGCGATTGTGTTTTCTTCTAAATATAAAATTTCATATGTTTCTTTAATTAGCTTATAATGAGTTTAGGTAATTGATTTTGTAGTTACATTAATGATCGATATGAAATTTTTTCTTTATTTTAAGCATTATATATGCATAGAATCTGACATGATATTCTTCACATCAAGAAATGAATATTTTTATTATATGACTAATTAATAATAGCTTAATTAAAAAAGAAACATAAGCAAATAGTATTACAATAAATAAATTTAGTCGGTGGAATTGCGGAAAGATTGTGAGCTTCCCCTCAATTTACTTCGCACGTTATTTATTTTGGGTCAAATATTAGATACCGTCAAAATTAAAAAATAAAATAAGAAAAACATAAACAATAGAATCATACAAGTTAAGGATAATTCAGTTATACTGAATTAATTTATTTTGGCGCTGTTTAATAAAATAGTTAACCGGTCACTCGATGTTGTTTATACTTTCTATAACTATTGCAACTCAAAGAGTCATTATTCCACCACCGGAGTTTGATCCTGTGACTTTTTTTGGATGTCATTTGAGCACAAGGTGTTTGACACTGTTTTTTAATTAAACAACCAATATGAGTGTTTGATCAATTAGCTCTTTAACAACTTATTGCTCCAAAACACTAAAATTCAAAAAGCTGCTCAAAGCAGCTTTTTCGATCCGCTTTCTGAAAAGTCATTTAATTTTATATGTAATAAACTATCAGCTAACAACTAATTTACCAAACATCTTTTTATAATTAACTCAACTAGTCAAAGCCACTAACCCAAACAGCTAACAATTATTTACCAAACACCACTTTTATTTGCATACAATGCAACCAAAAAATAAAAACAAAGACCACTATAAGAAGTTATAGGCTAAACACTAACATTAATAAGATCCACATAAACTTGATGAGAATAGCGGGATCGGAATTCAACAATCAACATGGCCGGTGAAAATCAGGTGGTTATAGTGGGTTGATGGGTTGTTAACTTGTTATTGCATAAAGTTGCATAAATAAAAATTTTAATCACAATCTTTCACCATCTAACATTATAATATATGAAAGGTAGAATAGTACCAAATTTCATTTTAATATAAGAATAACAATTTCAGTAGAGCTTAACGAGGAACTTTAATCTTTGCTCTTAAGTGACAAGATCACAAGAATGTGAATACAATTTGGAGAATGGGTATTATTGGTAACTTAAGACTTTGGAGTTGGTGAAGAATTGTATTTTTTATTTATTGAATATGTATGTGCAGTTTCCAGTTAATGTCCGTTACTTGGTTGACAAGTTTGCAGGAAAATTAAAGTAAATTAAGACTTTAGGATCTGATTCTTGTTTAGTTGAATATCATATTGAATTGGTAAGCAAAGGATCTGATCATTCTGATGTAATGTAGCTATTTAATACAGAAGGAACAACTAAAGTATTAAACTCCATTATTATTAATTGTCAAATGTCAAATGATATGATTGTGACGATATCTCTGTGTGTGATACTGATAGATAGCATTGTCGAATTATTATTCAATAGCCAACACGGTTTATTTAATTAAAGCATTTTGATATTCGAGTTACAATTTTTTATTTTTTTATTTTTTTGTAACAAGGAAAATTCGTAATTATTATCTGATGGTGTATATACACAATGTAAATTGCGTTTTGTAGTTTTTTGTTCACAAAAAACTACAAAGAGGTAAATCAGTCTATATTCAATTCAAACTAAGAAAATCAATTATTAAGGAGGTGTTTGATAAATAATTGTTAGCTGATTGGGTTAATGAGTTTGACTAGTTGATAGCATGCATTAGTTGATTGTAGGAAGATGTTTGATAAATTAGTTGTTAGCTAATTACATGCAAAATGACTTTCTCAAAAAACTTATTGAAAAAGTTGTTTTGAACAGTTTTTTGAATTTTTGTGTTTTGGAGCAATAAATTGTTAACGAAAAAATTATTAATCAAACACTTATATTAGCTATTAAACCAATGCAAGTTAAACAGTTAATAGTTATCGAATAAGTTATAAAATTAAGTAATAAGCTAACTATGTTACTAAAAATGGTCTAAACCAATCGTCCCACTAATTTGATTGGGTTGTCAAATTTTTTCTCATTATTGTAGGCAGAATCATATTTTAAAAAATAAATAAAAAATAAATAAAAAGAAGGTTGCAAGAAGCTGCTATGAAATGGCAAACAACATGGGACGAGATTTCTCGTGCTCCATGCTAATTTCAACTTTTAATGTTATGTCAAACATTGACTTGAAATTAAATTTAAAATAGATTTAATTTTCCACCACCCAAAAGTATGAGTTAACACGAAAATTGTATGTGGCTCTCTTGACTATCTACAACTTCATGGTTACATTAAAATTAAATTATATGTTGAATTCGGACATTAGGGTAGTCCTTATCCTCCTATTTCTTTTTCCCTTTTTTACTATATGAAAAGAAAATATTACAATATTTGTCATCTTTGATATTTTTATATATTTGAACTTTGTTTACCCGGTTATTATTACTTAAAATTAGTATGTCACCCGTGCAATGTACATATAATTAATAACATAACATATATTTAAATATTATTAAATACAAAGACATTTTGATCATTTCAACTCTCTTTTTATCCCTTGATTGACATACTAACATAACATACCGCTGGTAAATAAATGTAATATTAGTAAATACACACTATGTGTGTTGCTTTAGTTCCTAAAGATAATATATTTCTTAAAAAGGGAAACTTCATAGACAATTAAGGGATAAAAAATACTATTTTGTTGATTATTGAGGGACAAAAGGTGGCGATAGTATAATTGAGTGACAAAAATGATATTTTTTTATAATTCGAGGAAGAAAAATATCATTTATTTTATTAAAATGAGTATTAATATGTTCAAGTGACTAAATAAAAAAGTCCATACCAAGTGACTTGTAGTCCACTGGTATCGGATTGCTCCCCTATGTGGGAGGGTTAGGTTTCGAGCCTCAGTGTAGGCATAGATTGTATGGGTATCCCCTTCCCTTGTAATAAAAAAATAAATAAAAAAGTCCATTTGAGAGAGTAAGTGCTCTAATTAAATATTGTATCAACGTGCACCTAAGACATATCTATATTTATTTTCATTCAATTTTTTTTAAAATAAAAGTATTTTTCTCTTTTTATCTTTTCATACAAATAAAATTAATGCATAAAAAATATTATTAAAAGTTATAATTGGAATCTTTTAATGACACACACATATATATATTTCAATGTTTAAAGAAATCTACATGTACATAAAATCATTATTTTAGGTATATAAATCACTACATTATTGTTGATTCATAAAATCACTATATATACATTCTTCCAAAGGTTGAACCTCAACCCTAAGGGCTCCCTCCCCCACCCCGGCCCGACAGAGTATTTGGGAGGAAGTAACTCTACAATATACATACATAAATATACTACGTACTGTAAGTTAATAAAGTTACAATTGTAGGTACATCAATTCATTACTATAGGTTCATAAAATAACTATTGAAAATTCATCACAAATTATGAAAATGACATTAAAAAAATTATATCAATATAAATGTCATTTAAAATATCTCAAGATGTTTTGAATGAGATTTTTATACAAAAATAAATAGAAAATAATATATTTGAGTGATAATTGATTGATGCTATTTTTATGGACTTCCAATATTATTTTTATGCTTATGAATTTTTATGTACATAGGTCCATGAAGCCATGATGCAACCTAGTACACATATAATTTGCGTATTAGATAACCTAAAAAAAAATACGGACCAATAATTAAATATTATAAGATATTGTCAAATGCCAATCATGTGACTTAGAAATTACGAATGTTATGAATAACGTAGAAGCTGCTAGGAAGTAGGAAATGAGGAACATTTTGTCAATCATATCATTCTCTATATTTTTGAACATGTAGTACGTTTTTTTTTTTTTTTTTTTTTTTTTTTTTTTTTAAATATTATTGACTCTATTACAAGATAGTATTTGTTCTATTCTTTCTCTATCTGCTGCAACTTAAAGAGAGTCAATACCCCACCATCGAAATTCGATCTTGTGACCTTTCCTCCAGGGAGTCACATAAGTGTCATCTGAACACAAGGTGCTTGGCATGTATTACGTTTGTTAATCACTTTGATTAGTGAAATATTATTAAACTGTTTTTGGCACTTCCTTAGCTAACAAGAAACTACAAAGACGACCATGATAAATTAATTAAGGTTTGAATCATTCTCCCACTGATTTACTTCATAATTTCAAAACTAATTTATGCGGTATTAATTAATATACGTGGGATACTTGTAGTCTTGTATCATTAGTTGACTTCATAGTTTTTAAGGTTTTAATTAAGTATGATTTTCTTAATTAAACTTGTATTCTATTACCGAAATGATGCTACATACATTATCCACAGCTTTTGAATCCAAATCACAACTTCACTTCCACCGTACCAGGGACGGAGCTAACAAAAAGTTCAGTGAAGACGAAAAGACATATATACTTGACCCAACATGGTTGGCGTGGTGGTTCAGCACCTCGCCCCTTAAGTATGAGGTTGGGGGTTCGATCATCACCACAAATAATGGGTGAATGAAAATTGATTTTCAAAGTATACTCCTTTAAATTGAAAAAGCTTATAAGTAGCCTTTGTCCCACATTGAAAAAAGATTGAATTTCGCACCACTGTATATAGAAGGGTCTTTTAGAAGGACATTGAATTATATGGTATAGAGGTTCTTTCTTGCGCGCTAGGGTGGTATTTGCGGGCTCTGCTCGGATTTCTACAAGGCATACATTTTGCTCTCAAAATCCGCTCATCTTCCTCAGTTAGATTATGAAATTATGTGCCTATATGACATATATTATTTTTAGGCAATACGACTCCACTGGGGATCTGGTTCCGTAGACCAGCACCTTATCCATTGGGCCATGGAGTCTTGATGTTAAACAAGACCCTTTCAATCGGGAAAAAAAAAAGACTGTCATGATTAACAAATCCTAATTTGTTAATATTGTGTGACTACAATATTTGAAAGGACCTTGTGAATACAAAACAAGGTAATCAATTACATATATGTTAACATTGTGTGTTCGTAGTATACGAATTGTGAATTTTTAAAAGGTAAATTGTTAACATTTGGACGGGGATCCACCTTGCAATGTAGACCCGAGTCCATGTGTCCTAAACGACGTAGTTTTAAATTTTAATTTTGACGGTTGTTCAATATCATACGTAATTTATGTGTTGGATTATGAAATTATGTGCCTATATGACATATATTGTTTTTAGGCAATATGACTCCACTGGGGATCTAGTTCCGTAGACTAGCACCTTATCCATTGAGCCATGGAGTCTTGATGTTTTACAAGACCCTTTCAATCGAAAGTAGAAAAGGATAACAATTGTCATGGTTATTAAATCGAAAGTAGAAAAGCATAACAATTGTCATGGTTATTAAATCCTAATTTGTTAATATTGTGTGACTACCATATTTGAAATGAACTTATCAATTACATATATGTTAACATTGTGTATTCGTAGTATACAAATTGCCCATATCTTACGTAATTTATGTGCGTATATGACATATATTATTTTTAGGCAATACAACTCCACTGGGGATCGAACCCAGAATCTTTGGTTCCGTAAACCAACACCTTATCCATTAGGCCATAAAGTCTTGATGTTGAACAAACAATCGTTATGCTATGGAACCGTGTTCACCATCCATGGTGAACACGGTCCCCACGGTGTTAGTGCACCGTTATCTTTTTTTTTTTTCCTTAATCAATCGCGTGACTTTTCTTCTTCATTTTCACATTTCGCGGTTTCACTTTAATTTGAGGTGAGCAATGATTTCGGACATTCATAAACTATGAATTCATGCCTGCACATTGACTTTGGAACCATGCCTACACATTATATTCCCGTCCGAAACCATGGCTGCTCCTCTGTAGTGCAAGCTTCTTCAACATTCATAAATTATGAATTTTCTGTTATGAAATTATGAATTTTCTGTTATGAGATTATGAATTTACAGTAAATTCATAATCTCATAACAGAAAATTAATTCATAATTTAATAAATGTTTTTCTTTTATGCGATTATGAATTTTCTGTTATAAGATTATGAATTTACAGTACATTCATAATCTCATAACAGAAAATTCATAATCTGACCAAACGCGCGCCGTTAACACCACATACGCGATTTTATTTTATTTTTTACGTAAAAATGTCGCCGTTTGGACCCGTGTTCACCATTCATGGTGAACACGTTTCCAGGGCATAATTTACCTGAACAAAACCCTTTCAATCGAAAGTAAAAAAACATAACAACTGTCATGGCTATCAAATCCTAATTTGTTAATATTGTGTGACTACAATATTTGAAAGGAACTTGTGAATACAAAACAAGGTAATCAATTACATATTAACATTGTGTGTTCGTAGTATACAAATTGTGAATTTTTAAAAGGTAAATTGTGAACATTTAGTATGTAAATTATAAACATTTCGACGCAAATCCACCTTGCAATGTAAACCTGAATCCATAGAATAATTTGCCATTATCAATTATTTTTGTTAATTTTTAAAAGATAAACTGTGAACATTTGGACGCGAATCCACCTTGCATTGTAGACTCGAGTTCATGTGTACTAAACGACGTAGCTTTGAATTTTAATTTTGACAGTTGTTCAGTATCTTACGTAATTTTTGTCTTGGATTATAAAATTATGTGCCAATATGATATATATACGTAATTTTTGTCTTGGATTATAAAATTATGTGCCAATATGACATATATTGATCTTACGTAATTTTTGTCTTGGATTATAAAATTATGTGCCAATATGACATATATTGTTCCACTAGGGATCAAAGGTTCCGTAAACCCGAGTCCATGTGTCTTAAAGAACGTAATTGTGAATTTTAATTTTCACAGTAATGTGCCGATATGACATATTATTTTTAAGCAATACGACTCCACTGGGGATCAAACCCAGAATCTCTGGTTCCGTAGACCAGCACCTTATCCATTAGGCCATGGAGTCTTGATGTTAAATAAGACCTTTTCAATCAAAAGTAAAAAAGCATAACAACTGTCATGGCTATCAAATCCTAATTTGTTAATATTGTATGACTACAATATTTGAAAGGAACTTGTGAATATAAAACAAGGTAATCAATTACGTATATGTTAACATTATGTGTTCGTAGTATACAAATTGTGAATTTTTAAAAGGTAATTGTGAACATTTAGTATGTAAATTATGAACATTTGGACGTGGATCCATCTTGCAATGTAGACCTGAATCCATAGAATAATTTGTCATTCTCAATCATTTTTGTGAATTTTTAAAAGGTAAATTGCGAACATTTGGACGCGAATCCACCTTGCAATGTAGACCCGAGTCCATGTGTCCTAAACGACGTTGTTTTGAATTTTAATTTTGACGGTTGATCAATATCTTATGTGATTTATGTCTTGGATTCACTGTTGCAAAAATTGGTCTAGGCGCTAGGTGCCCCTAGACCGTGGCGATTTTCCTCCTACGCGCCCGCCTAGGCGACCGGCCACCTAGGCGTCTGCCTAGCGCCTAACTCGACCGACTTGGCCGCTTACCGTCTAACTTGGCCGAGTTAACTCGTCCATTTTGGTTGAGTTAACCCGGTCAGCTCGCCTTGCTAATTTTTTACATTATATATATATATATATATATATATATATATATATATATATGACATTTATACACCCGTAGACTAGTTTGAATTGATACTTTGAATCTTTGGATGATTTGAATCATTGGATGATTGAGTATTTCATATTTGAGTATTTTTAATTTTTAATATTGTTTTGATGTTATGACTTATGACTTACCATTATTTCATATTTGTGTATTTTTCATTTTTAATATTGTTTTGATGTTATGACTTATGACTTATCATTATTTCATTTATTTGGATGTGTTATTTTATTTAATGTTGAAAACATCCTCATTAAAATTGTCAAACTGCAAGTCTGCCACTAGTTTTTTGGTTCCCGCCTAAGCGCTAGGCGCTACCCGGGCACCCGACTAGCGCCTAACGCCTACTGCAACCATGCTTCCTCCTCAAATTTCTGTGTTCTACAAGTGTTCTAGTTCGCCTGATTTTTTTGTTTGAGTGTTCAAATATAGAATCATAGTAGGTTTCTCCTTCTTTTGTTTGAGTGTTCAAATATAGAATCGTAGTATGTTTTATCCTGAAAAACCTAGGTTAAACACACTTAACACTAAAAGAGGTATCAAATAAGATTTTAAAGAAAGAGTATTCCGCTCAACTCCTACTAACCCTTATCTTTCGATTTCTTGTGATTGTTACAATTCAGAAATAATCTTTTTGTAAACTTATATTCCCGGAACAATATATACATATACATAACGGGGTGGGGGTGGGAAAGAGGAGAGGGGAAACTGCCCACATTACCCCCTCTGAACCCGCCCCTGACCGTACCATAGTTCCACAATGCATGACTTCACCTATTCTTTTCTACTTTGGTCCAACCCCCTTTAAAAATACTGGCAAGACTAAACCCAAACCCTAGAGAAAACAAAACACAACAACCTCAACTGTAACCAATAACCAAAATGAGAAATTGAGAAGAGTATGGGAAGAAAGTGAGCCTACTCTAAACTACTCTCATTTTCAGTGGCTATAATTGAACCACTGTACTATTGGGAAAAATTAGTTTTTAATGTATAAAAAAATGAATTGAGGAGGGAGAACGTACGTAATAATCACGTTAAAAATGTATAGAGGTTATATTGTCACCTCCTTTTAAAAAGAGTACGATAAATACAATTTCCATCAAATATTAATTAAACGGTTTAACTAACATATATAACCACTTATTTTACTTTAAAAGTGACCAATATTCAAAGGGGGCAATGCCCAATTATAAAACAGAGATGGAGAAGATGTTTATATAGGAAAAATTTAGATAGTACCCGATCTCAAAAAATTTATTGCTTTGCTGGCATTTTTCTGGAACTCATTATATCTTCTGTTACTTATGACTGGATTGGTATCTTGTACTAACAGGGCGTTTGGTTGGAGGGATTTTAAATTCCCTTCCCACTTAATTCCCACTTAATTCCAAAGGTCATTAAATTCCGTAGTTTGGTTGGAGGGAATTGCAATTCCATGAAATTGCAATTCCCCCATTTTCATGGAATTAAAATCCGATATCCCTCCTGGTATTTTAATTCTTGGAAAAAAAAGATAGTGATGAGTCAAAATTACCCCTTCCTTTTTTAACCTAAAATTAATGTCTAACAAAAACAATGGACATTTTTGACTTTATACTACTTATTCCCTTTCAATTCCCATGTATACCAAACATTGGAATTAAAATTCTCAGTAATTCTATTCCTATCAACCAAACACTGGAATTTAAATTCCCACTTTATTCCCAGTCATTCAACTCCCATGGAATTACAATTCCTTTCCCACATAATTCCTCCCCCCTCCAACCAAACGCCCTGTAAGTACTAGAACTCTAGAAGTCAACTTTGGGGGTGTGATTGAGTGGAAGAGACTCATCCATCCTTAACCAAAGGTCAAAAGTTCGATCATTTCTTTTGGGTATGGAACAACCTTAAATCTCCAGATCAGCTGCCACACTCAAAAGAAGTGTCTACAATTCGACGGTAAAAACCCTAAATATACCAAAAAAAAAAAAAAAAAAAAATAGAACTCTAGAAGTCTAGAACTATAGTAGCAATTTGTCCCCAAATCTTTATCTTGATATGAAAGTTAAAGCATTTTGAGTCCATTTAAATTATGAAGTAATTAACTTATCTTTTAGACTGATTTAGTTTACAAGGTTAAACATTGTGATCGACTAATTTTTCCAACTTGTGGAATTTGAATAATAAGAGGAAGAATGAGTGAGGTAGTGAGGATACTGGAAAACATAAATTGGGAATTTGGAGTCTGTAATTTGGATTTTGGACAATTGGATTTGTGACAGTGGGTTTTATTTGAGTGCTAACAATTGACATCAATTTGACATGTTGTAAGTATGTAATTTGTAAATGTTTTATTTCCTTAGTATTTTGTAAGATGTTATTGTAAATTATTATTTTTGCCTTGTAATTTAATTCGTAATTTACTTGCCTAAGTGTTTGCAAATTATCACTGTTGGAAATTATGAAATTTCTGATCACCTGAAAGTGATCTTAAATCAAGTCGAAAGTAAAAAGTGGTTGGAAATAACAATAAAGGTTTTTTCGAATACCAAAAATGGTCCGAACAAAGCTTTCAACTTGATTTAAGATCACTTTCAAGTGGTCGAAAATTCCATAATTTCCAGCAATGTATTATTTTGAGGTGTAAAAATTTTAAAATTGTTACTCCGAAAATCCAACAAGTTCGACAGAATCCAAAAGTCAAAAAATTGATGGGTTTTATTGTTATTGTTGTTATTATTATTATTATTATTATTATTATTATTATTATTATTATTATTATTATTATTTCATGAATTGGATTAATAAAATATTAAATCGAAATCCGAAAGAGTAGTTTTTGCATTTGAAAAATTGATCCGTCCGACACACCCCTAATTGAGTGAAATATACGAGTGTCAAACCAACTACCCACTAAATTATGTGTAAAGTACATGTACAAAAGTTAGTTAGATAATTTTCTGCATCTTAGTTGCTTATTGGTGAACTTGTGCAATCGTTATACCGTGTACCACGGCGCACATAGCAATGTTCGCCCAGCGCCTCGCAAAATGACGTTATTTTGGTATACAATTATGTATATTTTGTTATACATTTATGTACATTCTTTTATACAATTATGTACATCCGAAACAAGGGATTTTTTTAAGAGTTAAAAGTTTATGTGTATTATGTTAAGAGTTTATGTGTACTATGTTAAAAGTTTATGTGTATTATGCATGGTTGCAGTAGGCGCTAGGCGCTAGTCGGGTGCCCGGACAGCGCCTAGCGCCTAGGCGGAATCTAGGCGGGCGCCAAAAAAACAGTGGTAGACTTGCAGTTTGACAATTTTAATGGGGTTGTTTTCAACATTTAATCAAATAACACATCCAAATAAATGAATTAATGATAATTCATAAGTTATAACATCAAAACAATGGTTTTCAAAAAAAAAAAAAATATTAAAACAATATTAAAAATTAAAAATACTCAAATACTTCAATCATCCAAAGATTTAAAGTATCAAACTAGTCTACGAGTGTATATATGTCATATTATATATATGTATGCGCGTGCACACAGGATAAATGACAGGAATGTGTAGAGGGGCAAGAGAAATGACAAAAATGTGTGCTAACTTTTTTTTGGACAAAAATATGCAAAACTCAGTTACCACTTGCGTTTTTGGAGTGGTCCCGGATGTATTTTTTTTTTCTTTATTTACGTAAAACGCAAAGGTGACTTGCGTTTTTCGTATTGTATACCATAAACGCATCTGCCAAATGCGTTTTCATGCGACGTATGGAATACGTTAAACGCATTTGGGAGATGCGTTTTACGTATAATCCAAAAAAATACGTTAAACGCAAGTCCGAAATGCGGACTATTGACCGGCGCGTAGGACGAGTTTCGGGCCATCTGCGGCGAGCTCAAAAGGCGGCGATTCGAATAAGAATGTGCGTCTTACGCAGGATGCCAAGAACCCCAAAAAGTCGAGCAAATCGCAGCCGACCAACCCCAAGCAGTCTTCGCCACCAACTTCCCCGACGTCGCATTCAAAGCAGGCGGCGAAAGATGCATCATCGGCGTCGGTGGACGCTGACGGAGAGATGAACAACTCCTGTCCTAAACTTGGTAGCTTCTACGAGTTCTTCTCTCTCTCAAAAGGCGGCGATTCGAATAAGAACGTGCCAGCGCGGTCTGCTTCTAGCCGTTCTTCCGCCGACTTCGCGATCGCCGGAAATTGCCGGTACAAAAAATTCAACAAACGCAACTTACTTTTGCGTTTTCGCCTTTTCGGTATAATACTTAAAACGCAAGAGTAAGTTGCGTTTTTGCCTATACGGTATACCCTAGAAAACGCATTTACCTAATGCGTTTTACGTATACGAATACGTAAACGCAACCAACTCTTGCGTTTTACGAAAATACGGAAAATAAAAATAAAAAGCCTGGAAACAACGGAAAACGCAACTCCCAAAGGAGTTTTGCATATTATTGTCAAAAACGAAAAGGCAACACACTTTGGGAATTTCGCTTGGTTGACTACACATTCCTGTCATTTATCCCGTGCACACACACACACATATATATAATAAAAAAAAAATAGGTCGAGCCGATCGGGTTAACTCGACCGAAATGGACGAGTTAACTCGACTAACTTAGACGTTAGGCGGCCAAATCGGACGAGTTAGGCGCTAGGCGGACGCCTAGGCGGCCGGTAACCTAGGCGGGCGCCTAGGGGGAAATCGCCACGGTCTAGAGGCGCCTAGCGCCTAGGCGGGCGCTTAGACCGATTTTTACAACCCTGGTATTATGTATTATGTTAGATTATGTGTATTGTCTTTTCAAAAAAGAATATATGTGTATTCTGTTATACAATTATGTACATTTTCAAAACATGAGATGAGATTTTTTTTTATAAGAAGTTAATAGCAGACACGGAAAACGGAAATTTCCAAAAAAAAAAAAAAAGAGTACAAAATCACGTCGTTTTTCCCCAGGGTGCACTCGCCCTGATGCACAGTATAAATTGTCGTTATTGTGCATCAATGGTGTATCACGTTACATATATTTTATTGACAAATAAAACTATAGTAGAATTAGAATGATACTTTACTTTTTTCAAAAAAAAAAAAAAAAGAATGATACTTTACTATAATGAAGTTAGGATGTGTGTGGAAAATGAAACTAAAAAAGAGAGTTTATGCAATAACGTATATTATCAAATGAATCTAAAATGTAATAAAAATGATATTTCTGTGTTGCTATAATGAAACTAAAAAACATAGTCCATGCAATAACACATATTGTCAAATGAACGTGAAGTGTAATTTAAATGATACTTCAGCGTTACTATAATGAAACTAGTGTGTGTGAAAAAATGAAACTAAAAAACAGAGGTCATGCAATAATGTATATTGTTAAACAGTGGCGACCCAGAAAACTTGTTCAGTGGGGGGGGGGGGGGGGGGGGAGGGGGGAAACGCATTAAAACAAAAGAGATAGTTTGATAAAAAAAAAAAAAAAAACACTTAAAAGTATAGAATAAATATTGTTGGATGTGGACAAAAAATAAAACACATCAAAACTTTATAAAAAAAAATATTCATAACAAAATATGAAACATAATTAATTTGATAAAATAATTTGAATAAAAAATACATTATAAACACATCTCATTATTAATATAAAAGAAAGTTATATATATGTGTGTGTAAATCTCACAACTAATTAATACGAAGTATTTAAAAGTCATAAAAAAATATAACATAAACACTTTGCTACCTAAGTAAAACAAAATAAACTTGCGCACACATTGAGGATTCAAACCCTAGCCAATTACAAATACAAAGATAAAACGCACGCCTTGCCACTTGGTCTAATCATCTTTTGTTAATTTTTATCTATTTTATTATACATATACTAAAACTTGTACTATATATACATATATATATACATACAAGGGTTATATATGAAGTGGGGGTGGGGTGAGGGGAGCAGCTGCCCCCATGCTGGATCCGCTCTTGTTGTCAAATGAACGTGGACTGTAATTAAAATGATACTTCAGTGTTACTATAATGAAACTAGTGTGTGTGGAAAATAAAACAAAACAAAAAAAAAAAACAGAACTCATGCAATAACGTATATGATCACATGAATGTGAAATGTAATTAAAATGAGAGTTGATTAATTCTATTTTTTGTCATAGATTTATATGTGTCATTTATCTTTTAGTCTTTTTTTTTTTCCAAAAAAATCACCATTTGGTCATAGTATTATTTTGGTATGACCATTTTTGGTCATTTATTAACAAAATTGTTTAAATACACTTAGATACAGGACATTTTGTACTTAAAAAAAAAAAAAAAAAAAAAGATACAAGAACATTTTGGCCTCCAGGATTTTTTTCAAGAAAAATAAAAAATAAAAATATAACGAGTCAATTCATTTTGTAAAAAAAAGAAAGATCGAAATGCCCTTGTAATTAACGTCATTTCAACGATTTTGTTGACGTAAAATAAAAAATGATCATGTCACGATAATACGGAACGTTATGCTATGAGCACGTGGTCACCTTGCAAGGTGGGCACGGTTTCATATCCATAATTTTTATACTGTAAATTCATAATTTCTATATTATAGATCCATAATTTATATACTGTAGATTCATAAAATTTATATTTTAGATTCATAATTTCTAAACCGTAGATTTTACAGTAGATTCATAATTTCTATACAGTAAATTCATAATTTCTATACTGCAGATTCATAATATCTGTACTGTAGATTCATAATTTCTGTACTGTAAATTCATAATTTTTAAACTGTATAGTTATCAAATTATGAACATATAGTTCTCTGATTTGTGAAAACAGAGTTTAACAATTGGAATCTAAAGTATAAATTTTATGAATCTACAATATAGCAATTATGAATATAAAATCGTGTCCACCTTGCAAGGTGGGCACGTGCTCACAGCATAATTTGCCCGATAATACTATGACCAAAGACGGATGTCCTAATAAAAAACGACTAAAAGTGTATGCCACATATAAATCTAAGAAACAAAAAATGTAATTAACTCGCGTACGTGTGTGAAAAAAAATAAAAATTATACAATAATTTATATTGTCAAATGAAACTAAAATATACAGAATAATTAAAATATTACAACTCCGTTTTATTCCATGATCCATGTAGCCATGTTGCTACATGTACCATAATCCATGCTGCCTTAATGTTGACATCAAACTTATGATTTAGGAACGCCTCGTGCATTTAATATTTTGGAAGAATGAATGATTTGACTTTCTGTAACTGGCACTTTGGTAGTTTTGATAATTCTAGGGGGTGGAGTTTAATTGACAAAATTACCCTTAATCCCAAAAATAAAAATTCCTTAAAAAAAAAAAACACATAAAGAAAAAGAAAGAAATTTTACATTTTACTTGTGGGAGAAAACGCGCGGAATCCTCCATGTCTGGTTTCCCATTATAAATCTTTCTTCTTCGATCAGCAAACCGCCAAACCAAACTGCACACAAGAATTTACATTTTACAGAAAAGAGTGGAGAGAGTGAGTGTGAACCGAAATTGTAGAGAGAGAAAGGCGGAACGCGAATCCATGGCGGAGTTGCAGAGTGGATTTCGTCTGTTGCTGCAGCAATTCAAGGCGCTATTCGCGAAGAACGTGCTGCTGTCTTGGAGGAGCAAGCGCGCTACATTCATTCAGCTCTTCTCCTCCCTCGTCTTCATCTTCCTCATCTTCTGCATCCAGAAGGCCGTCGAGTCGCGCTTCTTCACCTCCACGTCCTTCAAGAACGTCTTCGATCCCCAGCCGCTGGTGGCGCCGCCGATCCCGCAGTGCGAGGACAAGAGCTTAGTCAAGCTCCCCTGCTTTGACTTCGTGTGGAGCGGAAATGAGAGCCGGAGGTTTAACCAAATCGTCACCGGAATCATGGCTAATAATCCTGGCCGCCCTATTCCTTCTAATAAGGTAATGCTGGCTTTTGGTGTAGTGGTAATCACGCAATCCTAATCCTAATAATAATAATGTTTAAGACAAATTGATGCTCAGAGAAGAATTGTTGAACGGTTCGAGCACTAATAATTACATTTAAAACTGATTGATGCTAGGAGGGGAATTGTTGAGCACTTCGAGTACTAATAATACCAGCGGAGGCTAGTAAAAGCCAAGTCTAGCATCGAGTTAGTGATTGCTGGATAGAGGCTGGTATAAGGAAATAAAGTTGCAATTTCGCTACTAGCAATAATTTTTGGCGTAGCTATAAGTGCTTGATCCTAACAGTAATGCTATTCGTGTTGACCTTATGCGGATGTGATTTTTGTTTCATTTCTCTGCTGATTAAGAAATTGATATGTAGAGAATACTGAGTACTAAACAGAATAAAAATTGAAAAATGGTGTCATAGTGATTTAGTGTTTGACCATAACCACATTCATAGGCTCAGACAGAATTTTTGCTGTATTGTGGTTGAGTTGATTCCACATTTAGCTCAACAGTTGGACTGGATTAGTCGAAAATGATATATAATGGAGTTGTTTGAGTGAAGATCTGGCAAAGAATATTACAGTAGTATAACAAAAGATTAGGATTAAAATTAAAAGTTTATAACAAAAGTGCTTTATTAAATGGATATAATCACTTGATTAGGGCTGTGGAGATAAACTTAGCCCAGGGTTCTTAGTTTATATCAATAACTTTCTTCTTTTTCCTCTTTGGTGTTTCAATGCTTTCATAAATGGAATCTGGAAGTTGAAGCTGCTATTTTGACGTATTACGCATATTCGGTTGTTTCTCATGAACTAAAAGTAGCGATCTCTTTCTTGGAAATTCTTCTCTAGATATGCCTTTGGCTTTTAAAGTTTCATGTCAAGTGTCAACATAGAATATGGTTTGTTTGTTGATGGATTTCAGACTTTTCTCAAAGGTTCAGATGCTTAGACTTATTTTCTTCAAAAGAATTGTAGAGATAATGCTGGGTTGGATTGTCATGCTTGTTGCATAGTGCTTCTCTCTTGACACAATGAAGATTAAATCTTGCTAGGCAGTAGGCACACAGTAACAGAAACTAGTACAGTTGTTGATCCAGACCTAAATACGGAGAAACTAATTAGTAAGGAAGCCACAGTAATGTTGCTTTCTCAAATGAATTTGTAGCTATTGACTTTAGATGCCATCTGGTTTTTGGATGAGTGTGAAATAGACTGCATACTCTCTACCAGGGTGTAGGAATGTTCATACAATTGTAAAGTATATCACTGAAGCAGAGATTCATTGTTTTGATGCATCCTGAAATTTATACTTCGAACTCCAATCTTTCTAATTTCACCTAGCTGCAATTACTAAATTTGCAGGTTCAATCATTTAGAACTCGGGATGAAGTGGATGTTTGGCTTCTCAACAATGCTATGCATTGCCCTGGAGCTTTGCATTTTATTGAAAGAAATGCCAGCGTTATTAGTTATGGTCTACAGACAAATTCTACTCCAGTGTCCAAACGAGGAATTTTTGAAGATCCCACCTTTAAGTTTCAAATTCCACTCCAACTTGCTGCTGAGCGTGAAATTGCAAGATCTCTGATTGGAGGTACACAAGAGGTCAATAGTTTGGCTTCCAATATCATTGAAATGTTATATGGTTGTTTATCTTGATTTTTTTTTTTTTTCCACATCTTAATTGCACCTTTTATGGCCATGTATGTGTTTAGATCCAAACTTCAGTTGGCTTGTCAGCTTCAAGGAATTTGCACATCCTGCGGTTCAACTTTTCTCAGCTGTTGGTGCAGCAGGACCAACATTTTTCCTGGCAATTGCCATGTTTTCTTTTGTCTTCCAAATTAGTGCTTTAGTTACAGAGAAGGAACTCAAACTTCGACAGGTATCACCTACTTTATATTTTCTTCTCATGAAAAATATATCCTGCATATTTTCCAGAATTATTCTCATATTTTTCTTGCCATATTTGATTTACAGGCTATGACCATGATGGGTCTTTATGATACTGCCTATTGGTTATCATGGTTCACATGGGAGGGAATTATGACACTTCTGTCAACACTTATAACATTGTTATTTGGGATGATGTTTCAGTTCGATTTTTTCTTGAATAACAGTTTTGCAGTTTTATTCATGCTGTTTTTCCTTTTTCAGTTCAATATGGTACGCTTCATTGTCCACTACACATCATTAAATTTACTTCATTTAATGGACTATTAACACTACAAAATAACTGACACAATATTTTTGTGCTAATATATGATACATGCTTGTTGCAGATTGGTCTTGCTTTCTTGCTATCTGCTTTTATTAACAAGTCATCTTCATCAACAACTGTGGGTTTCTCGATTTTCATCATTGGTTCCTTGACTCAGGCAAGAATCCATCTTCTTTATCAGCAATTACTAATTATTAATTGATTCATGATGACATTTTTTAAAAAATTTTGTTTCTTTTCTGTTTTTCCCCACTTTCAGGTTGTCACAGCATTTGGTTTTCCATACAGTAAAACGTTCCCTGATGTCTACCGGATTATTTGGTCCTTTTTCCCACCAAATCTTCTTGCTGAAGGTCTTCAGCTGGTTGCTGCTGCAACTGCAACTCCTGAAGATCCTGGTGTTAGCTGGAAAGCAAGAGCAAAGTGTGCCCCAAACGATGATGACTGTCTAATTACCATGGTAGGTAGATTCTTTTGCTACTTAAGCATTAGACTTTGGCTTTTTCTTGGAGCTTGGGAATGTGGAATTTTGATACTATGGTATTTCAACATCCTATCCCTACAATGACAGACAAAATTTTTAACCAGCAGAGAGGGAATGGGGTGGGGGGTAGCTTGATCTGGGAAAACTTTATGACTCGCTATTTCTTGTTTTAGTTACACATGATTTGTTTTAATTACAGAACGAAATTTATATATGGCTCGTAGCAACATTCTTTCTCTGGTTTGTTCTTGCTATCTACTTTGATAACATAATTCCAAATTCCTCTGGTGTGAGGAAATCAATGTTCTACTTCTTGTATCCTGGTTACTGGACAGGAAAAGGCGGGGATAAGGTAACAGGTAGTTGACTATTGAACTAATGCTTTCACTTTACCTTTTCTCTCGGAAATCTCAGTGACTGAAGAACTTTAACATCGTATGTTTTCCTTCAGAGGGTGGTATCTGTAGTTGTACCAGTGCAATACCTTCCTTTGAAAGTAGTGTTCCGGATGATGAGGATGTTCTTGAAGAAGAAAACATTGTGAAACAGCAAGCTAGTCAAGGTGAAATTGATCCTAGCGTTGCAGTTCAAATACGGGGTCTTGTGAAGATATATCCTGGATCAAGGAAGATGAGCTGTTGTAGTTGCAAACGGAACCCGCCTTATCATGCTCTTAAGGTACTAAGGAGGTGTTAGATAAAACTTATGTAATTAGGTTATTGAGAGTGTATATTAAATAATCCACTTTCTATTTTAGGGAGTCCTATTATCACGGTTAGATTTCATGTTGCACAGTTGGTACATCCCACTTCATGAGTAATGCACCCAAATGCATAAAGTTGACTTTTTCTTCCATTTTAGATTTGGCAACAAATGAATTATGTCATTTCATCTCTGTTCTCTTCCCATCCATCTCTCACTATTCTGAATTTGTGAGCAATTGCAAGATGAAATAAAGGTGTCTGACATTGGTTGTGTCTGCAGGGCTTATGGGTGAACTTTGCCAAGGATCAGCTATTTTGTCTTCTAGGGCCCAATGGGGCTGGCAAAACTACTGCTATAAATTGTCTGACTGGAATTACACCAGTTACTGATGGCGATGGTAGTAGCTTTCCTTTCTAAGTCCATGCTTAGTATGAATTGTTACTGAAAAACATAATAATGAATTTTCATTTCACAGCATTAATATATGGATGCTCAATTCGTAGTTCAACTGGCATGTCAAATATTCGACGGATGATAGGAGTTTGTCCTCAGGTAAGTCTTCTTTATTTTGGATGACGAGGGAAACCCCACATAACCCTTTCGGGTATAGGTAAAACCCCGCCTTGTGATCCTGGCCGGCAAAGGACCACAATGAAGTAAACCAGCCTAGGTTACTCATAGCTGACTGGCTCAAACTAAGGGGACAAGGATTTGAACTCGTGACCTTGTGGTTACAAGTGTGGATCTATTGCCATCTTGGCTGGGGTTACCCCTAGTCTTCTTTATTTCTACTCTCTTGTGTTGAGTTTTCAGCAACTAATTGACTCTCCCGATGATGTTGACTGTCTTCCAATTTTCATAGTTTGATATTCTCTGGGATGAATTGTCCGGACAAGAACACCTCCAACTCTTTGCCAGCATCAAAGGTCTACTCCCTGCTTCCATAAAAAAGGTGTGTTCAGAGAAGAAACCTAGACTGACCCTTTAAATTTTTGAATTTTTTGAACAAGCTCCTTCAATTTAGGATCATATCCAATTATGAATGTTTCTCAGATAAATGCTTGTTATAAAAACACAGGTTGTGCGGGATGCATTAGCTGAGGTAAAACTGACTGCTGCTGCCCGAATGAGAGCTAGCAGCTACAGTGGAGGAATGAAGCGTCGCCTCAGTGTTGCAATAGCCCTTATTGGTGAACCAAAATTGGTCATCTTAGATGAACCGGTGGGTGGTATAAACATGTTTTGTCATTAATTGCCGAGAAATATTCTGATATTGTTTTTAATTGTATTCCCTACAACTACATAGACAACTGGCATGGATCCAATAACAAGAAGACATGTCTGGGATATAATTGAGGATGCAAAGAAAGGACGAGCCATCATCTTAACCACTCATTCGATGGAAGAAGCTGACATTTTAAGTGACCGCATAGGTATCATGGCCAAGGGGAGGCTTCGTTGCATTGGGACTTCAATAAGGTTGAAGTCAAAGTTTGGAACTGGTTTTATTGCTAATATCAGTTTTTCTGGAGGGACAAATGGGACCCCTACAGAAGATACTGTCACTACAGTTCAGCATGAAGCAGTAAAAGAGTTCTTTAGAAGTGTATGTAAATGATATCTGGTTTTCGTTTCCTAAACTTGAACAATATGTGGTTTGGCTTGATTATCGTTTTTGCAGCATTTGGATGTGGTTCCTAAAGAGGAAAACAAGTCGTTCCTGACCTTCGTCATTCCACATGACAGGGAGAGTCTTTTAATGGTACCGTTTAATGTTGTTTTCTTAACTTGTAAATGAGATTTTCACTGGAAAATATTGACATTCCTTTTCGGCTTTTCCTGCCTATACCATTCTCAGGACTTCTTTACTGAACTTAAAGATCGAGAAGGAGAATTTGGAATATCTGACATCCAACTAGGGCTCACAACACTAGAAGAGGTTTTCCTCAACATTTCTCAACAGGCTGAAATGGAAAATGCCGCTGCTGAGGGAAGTTTTGCAACACTTACATTGAACTCAGGGTCATCAGTAAAGGTAAGTGTAATTGCCAACTTCTTGCTCAACAGAACCAAATAGGAAAATAGTATATCAGATCACAGTTTGGTCACCTTTCCATGATAACCTTACAGATACCGGTCGGAGCAAGATATATTGGGATTCCTGGGACAGAATCCGCAGAAAATCCCAGGGGTGTTATGGTAGAAGTTCACTGGGAACAAGATGATTCCGGTAGACTATGCATCTCCGGTCACTCAGAAGAGATGCCAATACCTCCCCACGTTCAACTTACAGCTACTCCAACTCCCACTTCTGGTTGGGGCCTAAGACGACGAAGAAGAAAAATTCTTGGAATAGTAATTGATCCTGCACAAATCAACGTCGAGAATGTACAGTGATGCAATGACTATATATATACCACAATCCATCAATCATTCTTATGCCCACTGCTAAAATTTTTGGTAATGCTGCTACTCTCTTCTCATTGTATAGCCAGGACACTTATATATTTTTTGTGGGTTTCTTTTGTTAGAAATAAATAAAATATATTTGTTTACAGTCATCAGTGCATATATATATATATATACATGCTCTATTTGAATGATGGTATTACATACTATGTTCATGTATTAAGTTTGCAATTTATTCTGTCTGCCATGAAAATAATTAAGGCAACTACCAATCTTGAAATTGTAAGGAGTAAACTATCCACAAATATAATAGTAAATCCTGGATGGCAATGACTTGGCGTTATATACAGAATCATTTCTGGGCCGGGCTAAGCAAGGGATTATTAAACGAAATATTCGATATATAGATAATCTTGAATAGTTCCATTGTTAAGATTGCTGAGTCTGTAAGTAAAGTGCAAAATACTAAGAGGAGGTATTCGCGCTTAAAAGGTTTCATGCTCCTCTAACATAGGGTCATTATTTGCCAAAGCATTATCCAACATGAGGGAAAGTAATCATTGTTTTACTACAAGTGACAAAGATATCAAGGATATGGAAAGTAACTATTTTGTTTTCTTTATTTTTGTAATCATTGTTTTACTACAAGTGACAAAGATATCAAGGATATGGAAAGTAACTATTTTGTTTTTTTTTTTATTTTTAATCGTTAATTATCTTGGATAGACCCATCTATTTAGATGAACCAACGATTGATCAATCGAGGCCTTAAGGGTTGTTGAGAAATAAGGAAAAAAGACATGATTTGTTTTATAAATATTGTAAACTCAAAACCTTGCTATAAAATTAACACATTGACGTACACATGCTTTATTTATTACTAAAAGCTTCAACGAAGGAATTGTTCTACCTTGTTCAACGGTACGGTGGATGTAAACAAGGTATATGTTGTGATGTCAGTTTGTTCAAAAAAATCAATTATTTTTTTAACACCAAAACAAGTTACACAATAAAAAATCAGTGGAAACAAGAATCGTTGGGAACAAAGAATGGTTGAATGCACTTTCAAACAAAAAAGAAGATGAATTCGATCTATCCGTGAACTAAATCTATGTATGTATATATGAATTGAAGATCGAGTATACGTACTATTTAGAAGTTAAAAGCTCCAAACACCAAAATTCAAATACAAAACAAAAACAACTAACATTAGCCTAATTCTCTGATCTAGGATCTATGCGTTGGTTTGTTGTTGATGATCCTCCAGAGAGTCCACCAACACGCTAGCGGAGACAATCATGCCTAGAATCTTCTCCTTCTCGTTGTGGGCTGCATTCGCGATTTCATCGGCGCATTCTGAGATTTTCTGCACCAAGAACGGTTGCCCGTCCGCCGGGATCCCCATCCCGGAAAGCATGCCGGAGACGAAGCCGCGGGGGATTTTCTCATCAGGGTTTAGGCGGCGGCACGGTGCCCAGAAGTGCTCCGTTTTGGTGATGCTCTCGAAGCAGTCGGGGTCAAAACCCTCATCATCATCATCTTCATCTTCATCTTCATCGTCGATTGCGTTTGGAGGCGGGGAGAGAAATTCAAGATCGATTCGGATGTAGAAGAAGTGATGATCAGATGTGGAGGAGGACGGTGAAGATTGGAGGAGTTCCGGTGTAAGAAGATGCGGAGCCTCCCATACGTCGCAGTAGCAGTCATCGATTGGGGTCATCGTCTCACACTCCATTCTCTCTCTCTGTGGAAGAATTGAATCAAGAAAACGAGAAATTCTTTAAGAAACCTAGTAAGGATTGGAACTCGGCAAAAGCAATTCAAGGCGGTTATCACTTACGAGAACGTAACTCATATATATAAGGAATAAGGGTCAAATAGGCCACTGAACTGTACACAATAATGCAATTAGGCCACTGAACCTAAAAAACCTACAATTAGGTCCCTAAACTAACCAATTTCATTCAATTTGTCCATTTCTCAGGTTTCTCAAGTTGCTAACAGGTTACCCCTCCACCTAGGATGCATATGTGGCATTTAAAAAAATTTTAAATCCTTTTTTTTTGAACACCTTAAATTAGTTTTTTTTAATGTTTAATAAATAAAAACTAAAATAATTTGTTTTTTTTTTGAAAATAAAATCCAAGCCCTATACGACTTAACAAATTATTTTATTTTCAAAAAAAAAAATTAATTTTATTTATTAAACATTAAAAAAATTGATTTAAAAATAAATTATTTTAGTTTTTATTTATTAAATATTAAAAAACTAATTTTAAAATAAATTATTTTTTTAAAAAAATGCCACATATACATCCTAGGTGGAGAGGTAACTTGTTAGTAACTTGGAGAAACTTGAAAAATGGACAAATTGAATGAAATTAGTTAGTTTAGGGACTCAATTGTAGGTTTTTTAAGTTCAGTGGCCTAATTGCATTCTCGTGTACAGTTCAGTGGCCTATTTGAGCCTTATTCCTATATATAATATATATTGCGTGTTTCCTACGTCAAATCATAATTGAATTAGGTTTCTTCATGCCCAAGAAGCTAAGAGTGATTAGAATTAGGTTTCTTCATGCCCAAGAAGAGTGATTTAGGGACCGTTGGGCTTATCTCACTAGTTCAATAGACAATATTTAAGATAAGAAAAAAAAATTGAATAAATAAAGTATGATTTTTATATTTAAAAGATAAATTTAATTTTTGTAAATACTCGATCTTTTGAAACTAATTAAATTCATCACAAAATATCTTTCAAGATATATTTTACGTCTTACTAAATATAGATTGAGTTTATCTATTACACTAATAGATACTCATTATGAGTTCTCTTCTAAATTAGAAAAAGGATTAGGTTTTCTTTTCCTATGAATCTATAAGCTTTAAACCATGATTCATGTTATTATAAAGAAATATTCATTTTTCCTAAATTAATCACCTTGTTTAATAAATGCTTTCTTCTTTTGTTTAACTTTTAGATCTTTTACTTATTTTAGCTATTTGACTTAATCAACTAACTAAAGTGAGTATTTAGAGATTAGAGCATACTTGGGTCAAGCATTGAAATCAGAATCACATATTTGGTAATTGTAATTGATTTATTTAAGTAAAAAAAAAAAGGAAATCTAATCAATTAATTAATATATATATATATATATATATATATGTGTGTGTGTGTGTGTGTGTGTGTGTGTGTGTGTGTGTGTGTGTTTATATATTAAAATTTCATATTGAATGCATAATAACTTTTTTATTTTTTCATTCCATTGTTAAATGTTTTTGGTTTTTTTTTTATAGTGTGTAAAACCTAGACCTACCCACAAGTAAAAAAATCTCACCAATGAAGTTGCTCTTAGTAAATAACTTAGCTTTAAGACTAACTTTTTGAACCTAACAAGCCAATTTTGAAAAAAGTTCAATTGTTCTATCATAAACCGCCATGATCTACATTATAATTTATAAGAGGTCTATTGATTTAAGGTTCACTTTTAGTATGTTGAAGATTCATTTTTATACTCCATATTCTTATTTAATTTAGTATGTTCATTATATCTTGATATATTTCATTTTTAGTATATATGTCACAAGTTCATTTTTAATGTACTATCTAAAAACAAACATGTAGTACACTAAAATAGAACCCGCAATATACTAAAAATGAATCTATATCAATAATTCATATTGCAATGCTAACCCTAATTCATGATATAATTTGCTAAAAAAGTTACTCAGAGTAGTGTTTCATTTCAACTTTAAAAGGAAAAATTATAAAATTCTTTTAATACCACTTCTTCTTCTAAACCTTAGGTTCCCCTCCCCCTATCTCTAAAACTTTTCATTTTAACTAACAGATTATTATTTTTATTTTTAAAATTCTAATTTGTTTGCTCTCAAAAAAATATTCTAGTGATGAAAGTAGTGAGAAAATAAAATCTTTTATTAAATGTTCTTAATTATTATATGTTATTTAATTTTTATTTTTATCTTTATAAATAACTTTATTAATGAAGTTATGTTATGAAACAAAAGGAAATGTGAATGTCCAAGTTGAGTTTTGAACCCTTACCCTTGTGTATAAGGGATGAAGTCTTCTCCACCAAGCTACTTCGACCACAAGGAATACTTACTGCTAAGTCACATTAAATGGTGGTTCATAATTCTCCAAAAAGCTGATTGCAAGTTCCAAGAAGCAGCAACAGGGAATGGAGATCAGGACCTCAAGCACGACACAGCAATGCTACATCTTCAGCTACCAACTAGGCTAGCTTTGCTACCTGTCCACCTTATGCGAATTTAATATTTATTACCTCCTAAATCTCAACACTATAAATACCCCTTCCCTCCATGATCTTGGATATGCAGAATATATGAAAAGCTAAATCATATTCTCTCAACTCCCCATCCGTACTGCTGTTCCCCTTCTACTTCATAATATTAGTATTGTTATTATTATTATTATTATTATTCACAACAAGTTAGTATTTGTTAAATATTATTTATTAAATGTGCTTATTATATAATTAATTAATAAATTATTAGTATACAATATATTCATATCATTGCATAAAATCATTTAAATGTTATCAATTAACAATTAATGTTACCAAATACTTCTTTACAAACAACTAATGATCGTCTCAATTGGTTAAACCAATTAAACCAATTTTTAACGAAAACAGAACGTCGTTGTGTTATGGCTTACAAGTGATGCAATGTCTTAAAAAGGGACAGTCTGAGTTTTATGAAGTCGAGCCAGATCTTATAAAAGGTCGATCAACACCTTCTCACAGGTCCTTCATCAAATGCAAACACTACAGACTTGGTCATTGAGTTCTTGAAAAATGCAATCTGAGATTTTCTGCACCAAGAACGGATGCAAGTAGGCTGGGATACCCATGCCGGAAAGCATGCCGGAGACGAAGCCGCGGGGGAGATTCTCAGAGTCCAGGCGGCGGCACGGTGCCCAGAAGTGCTCCGTTTTGGTGATGCTCTGCAAATTTTGGGTTCCCAGTCCACTGGACTGGGTGAAAGATAACGGCTCAAGCCGGGAAGGTTGAAAATGGTCTACTGGAAAGATGGTGTGGGGAGGTTCACAGTCAAGATTGGGATTACAAATAGCTTCATGGCAGAACTGTGGGGCCTAAAGAAGGGTCTACGGCCCTGTTTTGAAAAAGGTGTCTCCCGGGTTAACGTTAAGATGGATTCCAAAACTGCACTCTGCTGGAAGACTGCTTTATTTTGGCAGGAAACTTTGATAGAATCTTGTTTTCCCATACTTTAAGGAAGGAAATAAGTGTGTTGACTTCTTAGCCAATCTCGCTCAAAGTAAAAGATGGGGCACCTAGGTGTTTAACGACTTTCTAGAAGGCTTGAGTGTTCTTCCCACACAAGATGCTGGTTGTGCTTACACTCGTAAAATTCGATAGTCTCGAAATTTAGACTCTCTTCCCTCACCCAAAAAAAAGGAGAAAGTGTTAAATTGGCTCCCTAAGTCGACCAGATAGCGCAATTGGGTCCCCTAACAAACAAACAAAAAAAAAATAAAAAAAAAACTCCATTTAGACCCTCTAAACCTGTAAAATTGTTCAATTAAGTCCAAAGTGACTTGTTTAACATGTTAAGTTTTTAAATGGTTGACACGTGTCTTTTAAAATATTTTTTTTTTTGTTTTTTATATAAATTTTTATTTTTATTTATTAATATATATATATATATATATATATATATATATATATATATATATATATATAAACAACCACCGATTGTGGCTGCTTAGCACCGAAGTCTGCGTCGTCGGCCGCAAGGAGGAGGAGCTCCTGTGCGCCGTCAACCAATAGATCATAAAGACTAAATCACACAAAGTGAGTATAACCTTTAGCTCTCAAAAAATGAGTAAACATATATATATATATATATATATATATATATATATATATATATAGATTTTGAATCCAGTGCACCCCCTAGTCAGGTGAGTTCGTGAGCCCACATTCTAATCGTTTGTTTTTTTATTTTGAACGGATTAGATGTGATGATTTGTCATCTCACGTGCGCTGTGTGTGTATGTAGATAGGGGTTATTTTGTACTTTCGCATTGTCTTCATTATGTTAAGTCTTTATTGTCGCTGGTTTTATGGGATCTGCAGAGTTTTATTAGGAATAACTTTTGGTTTCTATCCCCTTGCCGTGGTTTCATAGTCTTCGCCAATCTCTATCCATCCGTTCATCTTCCCTTCGCGACATCTCCTTCCGGTACACAGGGCTCCATCTGTTCATCTTCCCTTCGCAACATCTCCTTCCGGTACACAGGGCGTCTGAGTCTTCTTCATGGCGGGTTCAAGCACCAGACGGTTTAAGCTATTTAGGGGCAACTCTTCTGATTCCATTACAGCTATTCCGATTTACCTATCCTTTGTATTTTTTTTTTGTTTTTTTTTTTTGGGAGTTATTTTTGTTTTGATCTTGGGGGGGTTTTATGCTGATCCGAAGGTGTTTGGGTTTTCATCGAGGGGTTTGTATTTTTTTGGCGTCGTAGTTTGTGTATGTGTGTTTTTTTTTGGGGTTTTCACCGGGTGGTGGGTATTGGCATTGGCCGATGTGTTTACGGTGGTGCGGGGTGGCGAGTGTGGCGGTGATGAGGGTAGGGTTGCTGGAAATATTGTTTATTGGTATTACTGTGTATTTTTTTTCCCCAATTTCGCTATGTGCATAGGGGGTTAGAGGTGAATGCAGTATAGTATACCCTTGTTGTAGCTTTATTTACTATGGGTTTGTGCGTACATAGTCTGTGATTAGTGCATTTTTTTTTTGTGGGGAGTAGGGGGGTTGGTGGTCATGCTAATGGTGTTGTAACTGGTCTGTGTGTGTTTTGCTTCGTATTGGGGTTTTTTTTTATATTATGCTAAGGTTAGATTTTTGCCGGTAAAATAGTTCAAATTATTTTTTCAAGTATGCTATGTGCGTAGGGGTTAGGCAGTGAATGCAGTACAGTGTAAACATGGTGTAGCTTTAATTAGTATGAGTTTGTGCGTAATGGATTCTGTTTGTGTTTGTTTCGTAATGGGTTTTTTTTTTTTCAATGAGGTTGGATTCTTGCTGGTAATGTAGCTTGCTGTTTTTTTTTTTTTTTTTTTTTTTTTTTTTTTTTTTTTTTTTTTTTTTTACAAGTATGCTATGTGCGTATGGGGTAGGAGGTTAATGCATTATAGTATTTGTAATGTACTGGAAATATTGTTTGGGTATTTGTTGGTATTACTGTGTATATCTTTTTTTTTTCCCAATTTCGCTATGTGCGTAGGGGGTTAGAGGTGAATGCAATATAGTATACCCTTGTTGTAGCTTTATTTACTATGGGTTTGTGCGTACATAGTCTGTGATTAGTGTATTTTTTTTTTTGTGGGGGGGTAGGGGGTTGGTGGTCATGCTAATGGTGTTGTAGCTAGTCTGTGTGTGTTTTGTTTCGTATTGGGATTTTTTTATTATGCTGAGGTTAGATTTTTGCCGGTAAAATAGTTCAAGTTGTTTTTTAAAGTATGCATTGTAATATGAACGCAATTTTTTAATGTTGCAGACTGTGACTGCGATATATGCTGAGAAGTCCAATGCGTTAGCTGGAGCTTTGGAGGACATGACCCACTTTATGGAGCTCCATGATGACCTCCTGGGCCTGACTTTGGAGTCCGATGCGTTAGCTGAGGTTTCTGACTTTGGTTCCCCTTTCCAAGTAGTTGGTGTTAGTTTTTGAATTTCGACCTTAACATTTTCGTAATAAAGATGTGTCCTCCAGTTTCACTTAATATTATCATGTGTTTGAAAATCCCAGCACCTACGCACATGCGTACGCTACTAGCATGCACACACTTTTTTTTTTTTTTTTGCACAGGCCTATTTCTTCATATGCACAAGCCTATTTCTTCATATGCTTTTGTTTTTTGTACAGGCGATATGCACAGGCCTATTTCTTCATAGCTTTTGTTTTTTGTATTTGGTGTGTGCATTGGAGTGTTATGACGTGTACAATAGACCACATGATGCAAAGTTCCATTGCCAAAAATTTGCACACGCCGTACCATAAAAATGCACACACTAGTGTAAATAACAAAACTAAAAAAACGACACGGACCACATGATGCAAAGTTCCATTGCCAAAAATGCACAAAGTTCCAAAGCAAATGTTTGTATCTAGAACTAAATTAATTTACACACTGATCCAGTTCTCAATCAATTTTTAGGTCATCTAATTTTAATTAAACCTTCTTGCTCAAGAATCGCTTGGTTCACGCACCAACCAAACAACACACACGCATCAACCTAACAACAGAAACGCAAATAAACTAAATGAGAAAGACAGAAAAATATAAATAATATTGTCAATTAGCAACTAAACCACACCCTATCTTGCACACGGTAAGACACTGCTACGCACAAACAACCACACCAAACAAGGCAACCCCCAAAAAACGCATCAACACGAAAACAGTGGTGCACCCGCCTAAAAAAAGAAGAAAAAAAATAGTTTGTTCACCAACTAAACACACACACGCTACGCACATTAGAGGTGGCCAAAACCCGGGCCTGGGCCGGTCCCGTGCCGGGCCTAGGCCTCGGTTAACATTGCTCGGGACCGGCCCATAATGTTCAGGGCCGGTCCCGTGCCGGGCCTAGTCCGGGTCGGCCTCTTGTGGGCCGATCCCGGGCTAGGCCCGGAATTTTTTATATATTTTTTTAAATATATAATTTTTATAAGTTGAAATATTTTTGTTTGAAATGAGATTTGAACCCTCAACCTTTGTATTGTCAAATTAAGTTCTTTCCAATTAAGCTAATTCAACCTCTTGTTACATTAATAATTGTTAATACTTTAATATCATTTAAACTTGTAGTCTTGTACTATAAATCTAGTATCCAATTTATTTAAGACTTAATATTATTTGATAACTTATAAATATTATTTACTCACTAAATTTTATTGATAAATTAAAATTTATAAAAATTAAGTTTACTCTTAATTTAAGTTCTTTCCAATTAAGTTTATTAATCTCAAAATTAAAAATTAACACAATTTTCTACTAAATTAAATTTTATAAATGACTTTAATATCATTTAAACTTGTAGTCTTGTACTAGTATCCAATTTATATAAGACTTAATATTATTTGATAACTTATAAGTATTATAGTTTATAAATTTCATTTGATTTTTTACTCACTAAATTTTATTTATATAAGACTTAATATTATTTGATAACTTATAAGTATTATAAAATGTATTATAGTTTATAAATTTCATTTGATTTTTTACTCACTTAATATCAAAAATTAATGAAAGACTTCTAAATTGGGTTTGCTCTTAATATTGAGAAACATTAAGATGCCTACGTATCCTCAATAATTTAGAGGAATCAAAACCCACGTAGTTCTTTATTTTTATAATCATTTAGAAAAATAATTGGGCTTGCTCTTAATATTGTAAAAAATTAAGATGCCTACGTATCCTCAATAATTTAGAGGAATCAAAGCCCTCGTAGTTTTTGGTACGTACCTCATTTGATTAGCTCATTTTCATTCTTGATCGGAAGAACCGGCGGAGGTTGCACGAGAACTAGCATTAGGCGTGGCTTCACATGATGTATTCATGGCCAACCATTCATCTATTTCATCTTCTTCCATTAGTGCAAGTTGATCTTGAGTGCGTTCTTCGGCAGCGTCCCAATCCTTCTTCATGACACAAATTTTGATGGAATCCGGTGCCAAACTTGATCTTTTATCGTCTAATACTCTCTTGCCGGCACTAAAAGCAGACTCGGATGCAACTGTTGAAGCAAGACATGCAAAAATATCCTTTGCAATTTTTGACAAAATAGGAAATTTTGTTTCGTTTCCTTTCCAAAATGTTAGTATATGAAAATCATCATTTATTTCAAAATTTCAAGACAAATATGTATCTATTTCAGAAGAATTACCACTACCACTACCACTACCCTTTGATTTTTTTAATATTGTTGAAACAATAGGATTATGCCACTTACTCTTACGGACAACAACGGGATCAACAGATTGTGGTGCATAAATCGAATAATATTCTTCATATAAAGTTTTTAACAAATACGAACAATCATTAATATACGTTTGAACACGTTCAACATAGTTTGGAAAATTCAAAGAGTTATAATAAAAATCTAATAAACTATTTAATCCATTTAAACCCACATTTGGATCAAGAATAGCAGCTAAACCATAGATATAAGGAATATCACTAAAATATGATACAAATTTATTTATCATATTTTTAACTAAATCAGACAAAATATGATCTACAATAAAAGAAGTAAGAGTACTAACAATTGTAATGCATTCAGTTACAACTAAATGAACGTTAGGCTCATAAACTAAAGAAAATGATTTTGTAGCACTATCAAATGATTGAAGAATTGCACAAACATTACTAGCTACTTCCCAATGTTGAGCTGTAATTACGCAAGCATCACTACTTTGATTACTATTATACAAAATAGTTATTACCTCATGATATGGAGCAGTTTCACATAACAATTTATATGTAGAATTCCATCTAGTAGGTGATCCAAACTAAAATGTCTTTTATCTAGACCATGTTGTTCACACAATACTTTAAATTCATTTTTTTTTTTGTTTCTATTGTATCTAAGCCATTTAACACATTTTCTAATCGGTTCAACTAAACCACTCAAGCTATTTAGTCCTTCTTGAACACATAAATTTAAAACATGAGCACAACATCTAATATGCAATAATTTACCACTAACAGGTAAAGATAAGCTTTGAAGTAAATAATCTATAGATCTAGTATTAGAAGAAGCATTATCTAAAGAAATTGAAAAAACTTTATTTCTTAATTCAAACTCATCCAAAACATTTATTATTCGTTCTTTTAAATTAAAAGCAGTATGAGATTCTTCCATTAATTCAAAACCGATAATTCTTTTTTGGAGTATCCAATTATTATCTATCCAATGACAAGTAACACAAATATATGGTTCACCTTGAGGAGTTGTCCAAGTATCACTAGTTAATGCAACACGACCATTAAAATTTGCAAAATAATTAATTAACATAACTTTTGACATATGAAAACTTTTATAGATAGCACGTTTTAAAGTATTTCTTGGTACTTTTTTATATTGTGGTTGTAAAGTTTTTTTAACAAATCTTTCAAAATGAGGACTTTCGGATTGACTAAAAGGTAATTCATCACCTAATTATAAATCTACCAAATTCATCAATCATTGTTTCTCGTGAATAAGTAAAAATACCTCCGCCGGGGGTAGCATACCCGGAAATTTGTGTTTGTCCTCTCTCGAGTTGTCCTTCATCATTTCTCAAATTTTGGCAAGAAGTCAAGTGCTTACTAAGAGTTCCGGTGCCACTTGATCCGGATTGCCAAGAAAATGGTTTTTGACTCCTCTTCATATTTGCACATATTTTACAACTTACTGTATATCGATTGGAGGATCCTTCAATGAGTGTTTTTTCATACTGTTGCCAAACCCATAATGTTTGTTTCTTCCCCCCTTCCGTTGGAGGAATAGGAGGAAGATTGCCGTCACCTTGAGTAGAAACAAATTGATGTTGATTAATTTGTTGTGAATCTCCTCCTACATTAGAAAAATCAATTGGCCTCTTACCGGGATTGCCACTATAAGCCATATGATATTAGGAGTATAAGAATTAAAAATATAGGACAAATATTTTTTTTTAACAAAAAAATATAAGACTAATATTTTATTTTGAACACACAAAAATGTAGGACTAATATAAGATTATAAGAATTAAAAATATAGGATATTATAAGAAATTAAAAATATATAAATTGAAATTGAAAATTTGAAGTATTGAAATTTGAGAGGTTGGAAGAAATTAAAGACTGAAAAATAAATAATAAGAGTAATAAAATTTATAAAGATTAAGAGAATATATGGAGAATTGTTGTGAGTAGAAGTAAGAGAGTGTAGGATTGAGAATTTTGGTGTGATAAAAATGAATTGAGTAAGGGTATTTATAGAGTTTATTAATTTAAAAATAATAATTAAAAAAAAAAAAAAAAAAACTTCATCCAGTGCAACGCCCAAAAATTTGGCCGTTGCACTGAGGAAGTAGTCTGCCGGAGGCCAGGCTAGGCCTGGCCTCCGGCGAGAATTGATGTGATGCAACGTGCAACAGCCAAATATTTGGCCGTTGCACGTTGCAGCTAGCTAAAGTAGCTAGCTAATCTAAATGTAACTTTGGGCAGCTGCCACAAATAGTTTAATTTTTTTTTTTTATAGCATTAGCCATTAGGCAATTGGCATTAGCCATGGGAGATTGGCAGCAAAGCTGCCATGCTTTGCTGCCAATCTGCCATGGTTCCGTTTTCCCGGTCCTAGGCCCGGGCCTGGGCCGGGCCTGTGCCGGTTAGGGGCCTGGGCCGTGCCTGGGCGTGGGCTCTGGGCCGGTTCCGTGTCGGGCCCCGAATTTTTTTTTTAAGGGACTTGAACCGGCCCTTAATAACTCGGTTCAGATTCGAGCTAAGCCCGGCCCAGGCCCACCTTTTTCCGGGTCGATTCAGGGTTGGTTCGACCTTGAACCGGCCCGTGGCCACCTCTAACGCACATAACAGATATTCTAGTTCGTCCACCAACCCCCACCCCCCTCCCACCATCCCAGCAGAAAAAACTCCAATATTCAGCGTATGCACAGACGATGGCACGTAAATGCACTTACCCGTTCGTTTTCTCCTCAAAGCCTTGTTCACGCCAAGTTCACCTCATCCGCCTTTGTAGTAATTCAAAGTATTAATTTCCATCCACAAACTCCCTAATTTAATGCTACAGATTCCAATAATATTATGTCCATAAATAAATTAGAATTCAATTACTAATATATCCTTTACATTGAAAAATGTCCTTAATTACCACCCTAATCTCTTATAATTTCAACCATGGATGAAAATTGAATCAATGGATATTAGGAGGCCTCATGGTCTCATCTATTAGAGGGGGTGCACCGGATTCGAAGCCTATATATATATATATATATATATATATATATATATATATATATATATATATATATATATAAACAGCCACCGATTGTGGCTGCCTAGCACCGAAGTCTGCATCGTCGGCCGCAAGGAGGAGGAGCTCCTGTGCGCCGTCAATCCAACAGATCATGAAGACTAAATCACACAAAGTGAGTATAACCTTTAGCTCTCAAAAAATGAGTGAACTCAATTTTAGTTCCATAGTTGTTCTTTAGGAGTAAATGCTATGGATTATACACTAGGGCATAATTTTATCTCACAATAATTGGAAAATTTTCATTCAGTTCTAAATTGTCCATTAAATTTTACAATTAAAAAGCATAAACAAAAAAGAAAAAAATGGAATTTTGAGCGAAAAGAATCTGTGCCAGAAACCCACATCTACCAAGCTCTGAAACGGCGAGAATTGAAGAACCTTGCTTGCCTTCTTCGTATCATCGCTCATGCCTCCGATTTGCCTTTTCTTTAAATTACTATTGCTTCAGATGCATAAATGGCGTCTTTGCTTTAAGTTATTTCTTTTCTTGCTTTAAGAGGGGAAGGCTGCCTGTCTCTCACTCCCGTCTGGATCTGCGACGAAGCCAACAACTGAGTTTTGAGCTTCCAACGGCAAGGCAGCAAGCACTGCAACAACACTTCAGGCGGTGGATTGACTACGCAGCTAGCTCGATCTGTTGGATTGACGGCGCACAAGAGCTCCTCCTCCCTGCAAGCGACGACGCAGACTCCGATGCTAGGCAGCCACAGCCGGTGGTTTTTTTTTTTTTATTTTATATAATATATATTTTAATAAATAAAATTTATTAAAAAAACAAAAAAAAAATATTTTAAAAAGACACGTGTCAACCATTTAATGGCTTAACTTGTTAAACTTAGACTTAATTGAAGAATTTTACAGGTTTAGGGGGTCTAAATGAAACTTTTTTTAATTAAGGGACCCAATTGCACTATCCGGTCAACTTAGGGGACCAATTTGACATTTTTTCCAAAAAAAATTATGTGAAATTAACCATTACACTTGAATTGACCATAAGATTTTTAATTTACTCTTATCGCTCCCTTTTTTCCTTTTTAATTTTTAAATGATTATATATACTACCGTATAAGCTATTATTTTAATAATTTATATGTATTTCCATATTGACAATATTTTGCAAATATTAATGACAAAAAGTTAAGTATTGCATGACTTTTCTTTGTAGACAATACGGCATAATAGAGGGAAATCTGCAGTCATTATATCCGAATTGAATGTGTGCACGGAATAAGTGCAAACTCTGTCTTATGACTCTAGTTGGCAAAAGATTACAATGAGACAAACCAGTATAGGTAACCGACTCAAACCAAGAGGACTGGAATTCAAACTTACGACCTTGTGGTTACAAGTTTAATTTGTATCCTTAGCCATCTTGGCTGGCCGGGATTACCCCTATGATGTAGCAGTTATTGTTGATGGTTGAGGCTGAGTAGCCACCTTGATGAAAACATCCTCCAATGTTGTGTCAGCTAAACCCCAAGACAGTACATTACACCTCTGCTTTGCAAGCTTCACTGTCTGGAAAACATCCGAGATTTTAACCTCATTCTTTGGCAGCTCGAATTTTTGTGTCCCACTCAACTGATACGTCTTCTTCGCGTTCCCAGATAGATGTTTAACCAAGTTTTGCACTTCCATTTCGTCTTGTTCAGATGTCGTTGTAGTTACTGTGAACATGTACGATCCTCCATATCTAACCTTCAGCTGTTTCATAGATCGAGCAGGGCGATAATGCAGGTTGTTTATATATGATCAGACAAAACGAGATGAATAATTGAATGGTGTTATTTACCTCGTCTATGCTTCCGAGACACTGGAAGTTCCCATCCACAAAGATTCCTATGCGGTCGCAAAGATATTCTGCCTCTTCCATGGAATGTGCTGAACCATGGTAAAACTTGCTTAGTTAGATTAGTAAGACTATAAACTATGTAATAATCCTCTGCTTTCTTGCATGGAAAAGCTTATTAAAGACAAGAATGGATTCAATTTGTTCAGTTCAAATGCCTACAGGCTCAATACAAAATGAGTTTTATTTAAAAAAAAAAAAAATTAATACCAGCTAGGGTCCGAATCTAGTGGCACCGCCACGTTTAGTCCTAAACTTTCAACTTAACCACCAGTGGTCCTTTAACTAACTTTCAAATTTAACCAGTTGTGGTCCTTCCGTTAGTTTAAGTAAGGGCAAAGTTAGGACCAGGGATGCTTAAAAATTTGAAAGTTGAAGGACCACGAGTGATTAAACTGAAAGTTTAGGACTAAATGTGGCAGTGCCACTATACTCGGAGGACCCCAGCTAGTATTAACTCTTAAAATGAAAACGCTAGGAATGCTAAGAACATTATGTATATTAAAACAGAGAGAAGTGGTATACTGGTGAGAAGGATGGATCTATCTTGTTTTGCACGCTTAACAACATCCCACAACAGTTTTCTTGAAGCTGGATCAAGGCCAGTGCTGGGCTCATCCAGATAGACAATCTTCAAAAATTTTCAAGATTTGTATGCGATATAATCAGCTAGCTTAGCTTCTCCAAGTGGCAAAACCTCAAAACATGTACAAGTTGAGAAGCTCAGAATTGTATTATACCTTGGGATCACCGATCAAAGCAATCGCTACACTGAGTCTTCGCCTCATGCCTCCACTATATTTCCCCGCAAGTCTATCAGCAACTCCTCCGTGGAACAGGTTAAAGTTTTTGAGAGATTCTTCCACTGCCTGTTGTGATGAAACTGGATCATATATTCATATCGGTGCTTAAAATTGCAGACTATATATATATATATATATGATTTTCTCGTGAAGGGTTAGACTCACTCACCTGGATTAAGGCAGCCCCTTTGAGATTTTTGAGTCTACCATAGAAAAGTAAGTGCTCCCTTCCAGTTAGGTTACCCCATAACAAGCTATATAATCATTCAAGAAATGAATAAAATGGTGTGAGTTCAAATATTGAGCGGTCCAAAGATGATAATATATATGTACCTGTCTTGGGGACAAATACCCATGCTCTGATATATTTGCCCCATTTGACTTCGCAAATCAAGACCCTCGACATATGCTGTCCCAGAGCTTGGATTCAAGAGTCCAGTCATCTATCAATTAAAACCAAATTATTACGAAGAAACTAGTTTGGATAACAACCATGAATAACAAAATAGAAACTATATATAATACACAAGTTGTACTGTCCTGCTTCATATCGTTACTAACCATACTAATAAAAGTAGTTTTGCCTGCACCGTTTGGACCGAGCATACCAAAACATTCCCCTCGTTTTAATGCTAGAGTTAATCCTTTTACCGCAAACTTTTCAGGATTCCCGTCCTTTCCTGGATACACCTTTTTGAGGTTATAGCAGATGGTGGTATAATTTGGATTCTTTTCACTTAGCAATTGCTCAACCTTCCTCCTCTGGAAAGCAATGAAGTTTACGGTTAAAAATGATCGATCTCTTCTTTTGGAATATTTCACCAAAAAATGAAAAGATATGATGCTTTGAAACCAGATCAAAGGAACACGAAAAACACAATTGTGTAAAGAATATTTTACCAATGTTGCTAAAAACAAACTAAGGGGAAGCAGAAACAGCCTGCCAATCATATCAATGTAATCATATGAATCTTTTCCTATTAGCCAGCATATATTGGATTTACTATAGGCCCTGTTTGGTAAAATAGTTAGCCTATCAGTCAATTTTGGCTTGTTTGACTACTATTAGCTGTTTGACTTGGTTAAAGAACCAATATGAGTGTTTGATTAATTAGCTTTTTGTAATAACTTATTGCTCCAAAACACAAAAATTCAAAAAGCAGCTTTTTCGATTAGCTTTTTGAAAAAGTCTGTGTAATCAGCTATCAGCTACCAGCTAACAGCTAATATTCCCATCTTTCTACAATCAGCTAATGCTATCAACTAGTCAAACCCACTAACTCAATCAGCTAACAGCTATTTACCAAACACCCCCCTATAACTTCCATAATACAAACTCATATATTTAACAAAAGCATTACGAGTTACCTCCTGTGCCACATCATCATTTTCCATTTGTATAGCAGATTCATTGTTCTGAGGCGGTTTCTGAACCGACGATAAAAGCTTCTTTGGAGATCTTCGCAGACAAAATAGCGGACTTCTAGCGGTGCCACTTCCAGATGATATGACTTGATCTAGGTAGTACGCAATGACTAGAAACACCAACCATTCCGTGGTTGTGATAATCAGAACCTCCCGCATTCCATTTGTGCTATAACTTAGATATTCCCAGAGCATCCCAAAAGTCCCAACTTTATGTCCACCTTCTGCATATTTGGAGAGCTCATACAACCCTCTATACAGAGAGAATCCAGGGTATAGTTCAATAACTATAATCCAACTTCCTATAATAAAGAAAAACCTCTGTTATTTGTTGTTTGTGACAAGTATTACTACAAATATACTTCACTAAATAGATACTGCAAATTACGTTCTGGGAACAACATTTAACAGATGCACTATAAGAACCCAAATTCAGTGAAAGTTGCAACAAGAGCTACATTATGCACTAAATGCATATTGAATTGCAATGATCACTTGGAAAACAGAAATTGGAAGTATTTTTCTGATCACTTCAATAACCGTACAGACACGTAACATGATAACTACATACACATAAATTGTTAACTCGTACATAATATGTTAACTGCAGATCTGCAATAACAATTTATGTATCTATAGTTATCATGTGTCTGTAATTACCATGTTATGTGTCTTTAATTTGTTTACAGACACATAATTTTTTTACCAAGTTCACAATGCAATATGATATAGGCGAGGATTGGGCTGGACGATGACGGGGGCACTGATCGCAGTGGAGCACTAGCCGGAAGGGACACCCGGCCACTGTTCATCAATCCGAAATTGACCCGTGCCCAACCCAAACCATCCCTACTATGTCACTCTCAATTTTTCATCAATCGCAAACTTACCCGAGACCAACCCAAACCATAGGACAAGTGGTTCGAGTGAAGTCCTCCCTAAGGGAAGACTCAACCCAACTTATGGCCGCCTCTACCTAAAACTCTTGCACACACATTTTCACTCAATTCACCCAATTTGTGATACCCATTTTCGAAAATTTGTTACCACTGCCATCGACCTCAGCCTATGAACTTAACTTATCATAAAAAATGAAAATCTCTCACTCTGTTTGTAGCAGTTTAAGAGACAGTTGATGGTTGATACTTACGAGGAAAGGAAGGATCGTCGATCAAGGGCTGGAAAACAAGAGTAGCCAGGATGCCAGTTCCAAAGACAATTATATAAGCAACCACTGCATGCAACATTTACAGTTACAATCAAAATCCATGTGAAATAGGGAAAAAGATCAAATAGATCCTCTAACTTTACACGAAAATGCAATTAAGCCTGTAAATTGTTGAAAAGTGCAATTAAACACTTCAACTTGTCATTTTGGCGCATCTGGGCCCAATAGCCGGTTAGTGACCTATAATAGCATGTCGTTAGGGTTCCGACGGTGCTCCGGGAGAAAAACCGACAACCAGCGACCAACGAACGATCACTGGTCGCCTTCTTTGAAGAAAAGGCAACCGGAGAAGGCAACCACGTATGGTCGCCTTCAATCGAAGCCTTCTATCTGAAGAAGAAGGCAACCAGACTGGTCTCCTTCTTCGTCGATCGGAAGAAGGCGAACAGTCCAATCCTTATTTTTTGTGAACGGCAGTCAACAGCGTGCTTACAGGTAACCAACGGTAATTGGACTTATTTGACCGATTTTAATAAGTTAGAATGTTTAATCGTACCGTTCATAAGTTCAAGGGTCTAATTGCACTTTCATGTAAAGTTGGAGGGCCTATTTGACCCTTTTTCCAGTGAAATATTACCCAAAAATTGCAGCCAGTTTTGTACAAACATTACCTGTAGCAGCCTTTAGACTTTTGAAGAATGCAGCAAACAGAAAGGCCATTGATATTTGCAAGTTTGTAAAGATGAAGTAAAAGAGGAATTGGACAGCATAAGAATTCAATCTAAAGATTATCAACCCTGCAAAGCAATCAAATGCGTTGGAGCATATTTAGATCGATGCATAGATGGGAAACAATCTAGTTCACTTGCTCGGTTATTACCTGTCAATGAACCGACCAAAACAAAGCAGAACATGTAGACTAAACATACGGTGAAGAAATACAGGTACATATTCACCCAATAAGGAGCGTCTCCAAGACCATGCATTTTCATCATTATTCGCAAGTTTTGTTGCTTCTCATAAACTAGAGCTGATAATACAACCTGGAAAATTTTGAAAAAGAGAGAAAAATAAGAAATCAAGGACAACATTGGATATTGGCTAACTTGAAAATTCATGAATGAATATTAAGTTAAATAGAAAAAAAAATAAAAAATAAAATTAAAAAAAAAAAAAAAAAAATCATCAGCGCAGCTATACAGATTCAGAAAATAAAGACTGCTGGAGAAGAACTTCACAGAGATATACAACATAAGCATTCAATGCAAACAAAGCCAGACATTTACCGGGAATAATTGCAGAATGACCCAAGTAAAAAAGATCGAGCCAATCGTCGATGATGCCACATCATCTGGCCTTGAAAGTCCACCAGGTGTGGGCATTTCTCCCACCGACTGTAAAATCACCTCCATGGAGGGGCCTCGTAAAAATTGGAGGTAGGCATTTGAAGCCTGCATGAGTGAAATGATTCTCAAATGAAGCGAGGAAAGGATACCAAGTCACTCACACATTTGCATTAAAATCATAGAATTGAAGTAGACCAAATTGTATGTAAAACCAATAGCAATAACTAAACATATTAAATAAAAAATGGTTGTTTTTAAAAATGCAAAGAGAAATTGGGAACGCAATCTTGATTCTTCAAGAATTTGTGAGTGGATAAAGAAGCACAGAAATTAGGGATCTCATAAAGCATACCATATTCTCAGAACGTGATACCCGCAATTCATTAACATCACTATGATCCATGCCAGCATAAGTGGAATTGTACGCTATGTGGATATTGAAATTCTTTTCACTTGTATCCAGGAAGTCGTAAGCTGTGTTGGAAGCACAATAATAAAAAAACTGTACTCATATCCAAATATGTATGTCCAGAACGAAAGTACATGCCCGTGGAACTCACCAGCCATTATCTCATTTATACTCCCCTCTGTATTCCCATCTTTGTACCCTTTGGAAAGCTCATCGTTAATCTCTGAATAGCTTTTGCGCCAAACATGTTGTCCTCGAACACAAAGGACTTCTAAATCTATGATAGACATAAGTGTAAAGATATGTTATTTCATTGAGATAGAATCCCAGAGAGATGGCAACAGTACATCCATTCCAAAGAAAATAGAGCAACAAACAGATCAAATTAAACTTAGGCCTGAAGTCAGATGTATTCTGAAATACCTTTCACATCGTCAAATGAGTTCACCGGGACTGAAATAGAGGACAAATTTGTGCATTTTGATTGTATATTATAGATTGGCATTCGAAAAGGAATAATGTCTTCACCATGGGTGGAGAAGCTATAGTTGGTCCCCTGGAATATTTTTCAAATCATAGAGCAGAAAGAAAGAACAAAAATCATGAGACTAATAGTACTACCACCAGAAATACAGCCCAAAATTTGAAGTCAAAACATGAGAACATCAAACTGGAAGCCATAAAGAAACACGAAATCAAAAAGTAAACAAAAGAAAACTTACAAAAGTGCCGCTAGCAATACTATCTTTATCAATGGAGGAATTCAGATTGAAAGAATCTGTAAACATTTTTCCAGCCAGGCCTACCAAAATTCAATGCTTAATGTCAGAAGAAATAGGAAAAAAACAAAAAAAGTTGTGATTTCACAATACAATTCTTCTCTATAATTGTAATCCAAGAAATACGAGAATGTGTACTTTCTCCTAGAGTTATGTTGTTTCCGGTGATAAGTACAGTTGCTGGACATGAACCAGTTTCCCGGCACGAAGCATCGGGCAAATCTGGAAATGGAATAGAGCCATCCCTCACAGCTCGAAACTGGGGAGAAGGAACTTGCAACAATGGAGGAAACTCATTAGGGATTATTGCAGAAATCTTATCGCGTTTGATCCTCTTGGTGATGATTTGCAAAACAAGAAGCAATATAAAGAGGACAACAGGGAAGAAGAAGGCCTTCAAATGTGACCTCAATCGTCGCTTCTGAAATAGGTTGAAAATTAATTCACAATATTTAGAAGTCATGAACCCTCAAATTTAAAACTTCCCTAGATTTGAAACTATCATTTCCTTTCCCAGAAAAATTATAATCTTAGATTTAAATAATAGGTTAGAGCTGACTAGTTAGCTCAGGTGATAGATATCACCTTGTACTTCTGATCACTACCAAGATTCTCTCTCTCTCACACACAAGCAAGAAATTCTCAATCTCATCAAGATTGTGAACTTTTCAAATTATGACAAGATAATTCTAGGTCCAATGACCCATGTCACTCCTACTATACATTTGATGGATTACCAGGAAAGCAATAAAACCCTAACAATTAAAACTGATATCTGCACTGTAAAATCATTGAGAATAAGAGAAAAGTAATAAAAATTGGGTATCAGTGATGTACTTGATAAGTGAGGTTTTTTCTGAACAAAGCGTTTGCTTGATTTCCAAAGCCTGCCATGGATGAACTCTGTCAGGAAGAAGAACCAGTCAAACAGATATCAGAAAACATCAAAATATACAATGTCATCATCACACAATATACATAATTATACATATATATGTATAAATATAGACAAATGATGTCTTTATCAATTCGCCTTGCTAAATAGATGTATCCAAAGTTAAATTCCACTTAGGTGATGTTCTGTAAGCCAGTTTTAAGTTGAGGCCGTGACTTTTATTGAAGTCAAGAATTTTTATTTCATTAAGTGTAAATTTAATTAGATATTTTTTTTTTTTTTACTAAGCTCGAACCCACAGGCCACAATTTCCGGGAGAGCAATTTGGTTAACCGAATTACACGTGTATATATATGTTTTAATTTTTAATAATTCATAAATATTACTATTAAATTAATTTTTTTGGTGTAAAATTATAAATTTACATATTTTATTTATAAATTTTAAGGTTTGTTAAATTGGACTAAAATATTTCTGTACAATCTATATATATATATATATATATATATATATATATATATATATAAATAAAATCCTCTTATTTCAAAAATTAAAATTGACCTAAGAAAAATCGACTTCTCTCTCTAGAAATTCTCTCTAGGGTTTTGCCTCTTTGCTAGGGTTTTCTTAGCGTTTCCGACGTTTTTCTTGCTCTTCTTGATCGAATCGCGATTAGGGGTGACCACGGTTCCGGTTCAAACCGGAACCGTAACCGGAACCGTCACTGTGCTATCCCGGTTAAGGTTCCTATAATATTGGAACCGGAACCGCCGGTTCCGGTTCGGAACCGGACGGTTCCGGTTCCAAACCGAAAAAATAAAAAAAAAAAAGCAAAATTATTAAATTTTGCATTTTTAAAATTATTAATTTTTTTTTTTAGTTTAAGTGAAATAAATTACTTAATTTTGCTATGAATAAATTAATATAAAGACCTTATAGGAGTAGTGACCAGAGAGTATTGAAACTGATAAAGGTAATTCTTAGTCTATTAATGTTTAGAAAAATAAAGGAAACAAATGACAATGAAAAATTTATTGTCTTTTGTTTCCTTTGTTATCCTAATCATTAATGGCCTAAGAATTGCCTTTATTAGTTTCAATGCTCTCTGGTCGCTATTCTCATAAGGTCTTTGTATTAAAACATAGCAAAGTTAAACATTTTATTCCACTTAAACTTACAAGTTACAACTGTCATCTTTAAAAAAAAAAAAAAATTTACTCAAACTCAAGGCCTAACAATACTTAAAAACTTACAATTTACAAAAAAAAAAAAAAAAAAAAAAAAAAAAAAAAAAAAATACCGGTTAGAACCGGCGGTTCCGGAACCGGAACCGGAACCTTAATATAAGGTTCCGGTTCCGGTTCGACCAAATACGGAACCGGAACCGCCGGTTCCGAACCGGAACCGGACCGAAACCGGAACCGTGGTCATGTCTAATCGCGATCGATTCTTACTACTGATACACATTCGACAACCGACGGGCTACAACAGAGACATCGCGACCGTTTATTACTGCTGGTTTACGTCCGACAGTACCGGTATACGGCAGAAGCAGTGTGTGACGGACGAATGGAATTTACGGCAACGACACCGGCAGGGCATGGGGCTGACGAGGAACCACCGATCCTCGACCGGGCGGATGGGATTATTGAGCGTCTAACGCAGCGTTGGGCCGATATTGTGATTGAGGAGGAGGAGGAAATCGGCTTTGAGCCGGTGGGGGAGGGTGTCGGGGTGGTGGCGGAGGAGGAAGAACAACGGTGGGTGTGTGTGGGCAGATTTTTGACAACGAAGGTGGTCAAGTTGGAGTATATGCGGCAAGTGATGGCCTCGGTTTGGCAACCAGTGTGGGGTATGCATGTTACAGAAATTCAACCGGGATTGTTTATGTTCATCTTTTATGATGAAACGGATATGCAGAGGGTCCTTGATGAAGGACCGTGGTCGTTTGAAAACAGCACCCTAGTTTGTAAACAGGTGGAACCGGGTGCAAGGCCGGCTGCGGTTGAGTTGAAGTCGGTGGATATGTGGGTGCAGCTTTATGACTTGCCGCTGGGATATACATCGGAAGCGGTTCTTGAACAAGCGGCCAATTTTATTGGTACGTTTGTAAAAGTTGATGATCGTTACCCGGGGGCACCATGGAAGACGTTTCACCGGGTCCGTGTGTCAATCCCGGTGGAAAAGCCGCTAAAACGAAGAATGAAGCTAATTAAACGGGATAAGTCAAGCTGCTGGGTAAACTTCCGTTACGAACGTTTACATAATTTTTGCTTTTACTGTGGTTTACTGGGGCATGCATATAAGTTCTGTAAGCTGGCAAGGAAATCGGGGCTCACTGCGGATAAATTTCCATATACGGCGGACCTGAAGGCGGGGGGTGGTAGCCAGGGGCCTAGGCAGGTGGGGGACCCGTGGTTGAGATCATTGGACGGGAAGGAGAAAGATGGGTTGAGAAGGGAGGGGAATGTGGGGGTTACGGCTTTGGGGATGGTGTGAGTGAAGGGGGTGCACGGGTTGGGGTTGCGGGTGAGGGGGCGGGTGAGGGTGTGGTGGTTGCGGCGGTTAAGAGAAGGAGGGGGGACGAGATGGGTGGTGGTGGTATAAGGATGGATGCAGGAGATGTAGTGATGTCTGAGCTCTCAAAAAACGGATTTACGGCGGGTCCTGTTGGTCAGGCCCGCCCATCTCAATGAGTACAATAAGCTGGAACTGTCGTGGCTTGGGCAATCCACAGACAGTTGGTGAGGTGGTGGACATGGTGTCCCGTAAGAAGCCCGATTTCGTCTACTTAATGGAAACAAAGGTAGATCGGAGTCATGCAGAAAGATTGCGAGTTAAAATTGGTTTTGAGGGTCTGTTTTATGTGGATCCAGTTAGGGGAGGAGGTGGATTAGCATTATTATGGCGAAAGAATAATACTGCTAGACTGTTAAGTTATTCGAAGAATTATGTGGATGTGGAGGTGGCTGTTAAGGAAAAAGTATGGCGGATGACATGCTTCTATGGATTTCCACAGAGACATAGACGCAGGGAGGCGTGGCAATTATTAAGTGGGTTAAGGGATAAGTCTACACTGCCATGGGTGGCGTTGGGGGATTTCAATGATTTATTATACCAACATGAGAAGAGAGGCGGGAATCCTCACCCGGATAGTCTGTTGAGAGGGTTTGGGGATACTGTTTACAATTGTGGGCTGGTTCAATTGCCAATGCGGGGTCACCAGTTTACATGGGAGAAGGGGAAAGGGACTGATAGATGGATGGAGGAAAGGTTGGATAAGGTGTTGGTGTCTACACGATGGACTACACTGAATACTGAGGCGTGGGTCGAAAATATTCTAACCCGAAAGTCTGATCACTCCGCTCTCTTTTTAAACACTGATGTAGTGCGTGGCCGCAGATATGGGGGACCGAAACGATTCCGCTTTGAGATGGCATGGATTCATGATGACGGTTGTCGGAGGGTGGTGGAGACAGCCTGGCAGGATGGTAGGGATAAGGGGCTGTTGGATTGTCAGCAGCATTGTGGGGGAAGGCTAATGCGGTGGGGTGGGGAGCATTGGCATAAGTTTGGAGACCGCATCAAGCAATTGAGGAAAGAGCAGGATGAGATACGGCACAGACAAGATTCGGCTGCATTGGCTGAATTTCGCGAGATTGAGGAGAGACTAGTACAGTTGGAGATGCAGGAGGATGTGTTTTGGAGGCAGCGGGCGAAGCAGCACTGGCTCCGCGGTGCGGACTGCAATACCAAGTTCTATCACAGGTACGCTTCTGCTCGTAGAAGGAAAAATTATATTCCTAGATTAAAAGATGATATGGGTGCATGGGTGGAGGGAGATAATATGAAGAAAATTGTCTTAGAATATTATGCTGCTATTTTTACATCATCAAACACTGCGTGTGAGGATCCCATGTTTGATAATTTTGCCCCCCGTGTGACTAGTGAGCAGAACACTAAGCTTCTCCGCCAGTTTGAATTAGAAGAGGTCAAGTGTGCTTTATTTGCAATGTTCCCTGACAAAGCACCAGGACCGGATGGTATGAATCTTGGATTTTACCAAGAATTTTGGGATGTTGTGGGGGGAGATGTGTCTAATTTTATTGTGAATTGGTTGAACTCAGGCTCGTTGCCTGAAGGATTGAATGATACTAATGTGGTCTTAATCCCGAAGAAAGATGTGCCTGAGACAGTAGCTGATATGAGGCCAATAGCTCTGAGTAATGTTCTGTACAGGATCATGGCAAAGGTAATAGCCAACAGGATGAAACCGCTCATGGGGAGCCTCATATCTGAGGCCCAAAGTGCTTTTATCCCTGGGAGACTTATTACTGATAATATTTTGATAGCGGCGGAGGTGGGGCATTACTTGAATAGAAAACAGTGTGGAAGGAAGGGGTGGGCAGCGTTGAAATTGGATATGGCCAAGGCGTATGATAGGATGGAATGGCAGTTCCTGAGACAGATGTTGGAGGTAATGGGTTTTGAGGACCGGTGGATTAATTTGTTAATGCAGTGTGTTACCACTGTCCAGTATAACATCTTAATTAATGGTGTTCATAGTGGAGGTGTAACACCAACTAGGGGGTTGCGGCAGGGGATCCTTTGTCCCCATATTTATTCCTCATATGTGCAGAAGGGTTATCTGTATTATTGCAAAGAGCGCAGATGTCTGGCTCAATACATGGTTGCAGGGTTGCTAGGGGAGCCCCCCAGATATCACATCTATTTTTTGCAGATGATAGCCTATTATTTTTTAGAGCAGATGGGGAGGAGGCGGGAGTAATTAAACAGTGTCTAGGACGATATGAGGAGCTCTCAGTACAGAAGGTAAATTATCACAAATCCAGTGTCTGTTTTAGCAGAAATACCAGTGTGGAGGATAGGGAGGAGGTGGCGGTTTGCTTACAGGTAGACCAGGCACCCAATTTTGGGAAATATCTGGGATTACCATCTTTTGTGAGGAGGAACAAGAGGGCAGTGTTCTCATATATTGAGGATAAGATAAAACAGAGAATAAGCTCATGGAACAAGAAATTTCTGACGCAGGCAGGAAAGGAGATTTTATTGAAAAGCGTGGCACAATCTATGCCTACCTTTTCAATGAGTGTCTTTTTGATCCCGGACTCAGTATGTTTATCAATCCAGAGAACAATGAACAAGTATTGGTGGGGCACTGGTATGAATGGAGGAATACACTGGAAAGCCTGGGATAAGTTAAGCATCCCAAAGAAATATGGAGGAATGGGATTCAAAGATCTCAGGAATTTTAATTTAGCAATGTTGGGAAAACAGGCATGGCGCCTACTCAAAAGTCCAGACACACTTGTTGCAAAAGTCTATAAGGCAAGGTACTATCATAATACCACTTTTATTGATGCCAAAGTAGGAGGATGCCCGAGCCACTCATGGAGAAGTATTATGGCAGCTCATGACATGGTGGTGGCACGGGTGCGCAGGAGGATAGGGGATGGTAAAACAACACTGATCTGGGGACACCCATGGTTGCCTAATAGTCCTAGCCCTTTGGTGCAGACTGATATGCCTGTAGAGCTCAGGCACGCTAAAGTGGTAGGTTTAATAGATGAGCATACTGCTACCTGGGACCCGCATATTTTGACAGATTTATTTGAGGAGGAAGATGTGAGTAGAATACTAAGGATACCTGTTAGTCCAGGATATGAGGACTCATGGTATTGGCCTGATGACCCCAATGGGATATACACAGTTAAAAATGCCTACAGACACATTATGGGAATTTATGATCACTCGCCTGGGAGTTTTGAGATATGGACTAAAATGTGGGGAATGAAAATACCCCCAAAATGGAAGACTTTTTTGTGGAGAGCAGTTTGTGATATTCTTCCAACAATTAACAACTTGATTATAAAGAGGGTGGAAGTGGATCCCACATGCCAAATGTGTGGGATAGAGCATGAGAATATTATGCATACATTCATCAATTGTGATTATTCTAGACATGTTTGGAATATTTCAGGATTGCCAATAACAAATATTGTTGTCAACTCATTCCCCGAGTGGCTAACAATTGTGCTTACAATGTTCACAGAGGACCAAAGTGCAGCGGTGGTGGCTTTGCTTTATTGCTTATGGAGATGCAGGAATTCAGCAGTATGGGACGGCACACTGCCGCGACTTATCACGGCCTGGAGACAGGCCACGGCGGCGCTGCACTCCTACCGGCAGGTGGTGTGCCGTGGCACGGCGGCTCCCACGGTGGCTACGGCAGATGGCGACACCGACACCACCCCACGGTGTTATGTGGATGCGGGGTATCGGGAGAACACGGGGGAAACAACGTATGGTATTGTGCTGCTGTCTCCGGAGGGATCTTTTATTGCGGCAAAAAATGGGAGACTATCGAATTGTTTGTCACCATTCATGGCGGAGGCACTAGCATGTAAGGAAGCTCTATCCTGGCTTTTGGAGAAGAATATAACAACGGTAACGATTCAAACAGATTGTTTACAGCTGAGAAATGCGATACGGCAAAATACAACTATCATAATGTCTTATGTTGGAGTAGTAGTTGACCAATGTAGGACTCTAGCTTCGTCTTTTAATTATGTCTTGTTTAATCATGTTTCTAGGCAGATTAATGCGCATGCGCACACGTTAGCTTCGTTAGCTTTTATTCAGGATCACGCTATGTACTGGGATTCTATCCCTCCAGACTGCATTGCAGCTTTGATTCATTAATACAATCATTCATTGGTTGGCTTTCAAAAATAAAAATAAAAAATCCTCTTATTTCATTTTCCCGCCCAAACTTTTGTAGTAAAACCTATTTGGTAAGCAAATGTAAAATGGAAATTAATTAAAATTTATTAATTGATAATATTACACAATTACACATTTCCTTTTTGAAAATTTATACAAGTTTATAATTCTCATATTTTCTACCTATAAGTACAATGGATTGGTGAGTTTGGAAATCATAATTTTTCCTTTTGCACTGTTTCCCTCTTCTTCCCTTCTCTCTGTGGAATCATATACTGGTGTTGCACTCATGAAAACGTAAGTATTTTTTTTTTTTTTTACAGTTTTCAAGATTATTATTATTATTATTATTATTATTATTATTATTATTATTATTATTATTATTATTATTATTTTTTGCAATTGTAGCTTGAATTGTTTTTAGTGCCGCTGGATCCAACGGATTGGGCGTTGATAGAGACCCTGGTAACATTGACTACACAGCTGATTTCTTAATTTTCCGGTAGCAAGGAAGGGTCGACGTTTTTCTTATCAGAAATCAAACTCTTCTTCTCCTCACAGGCAACTAAACGTTTTGCCGAACCAGAAAGGGATTTTTTTCTCTTTATTCCTCTAAAATAATTACAAGATGAATACGAAAAACGAAACAGAACCCTAGTTTCAACACCAAAAACACATAAATTAAGGATAGAGATCGATGACTAAGTCACGAATTTGAACTAACAAATAATGTATACTGATACTGCTAATTCTACGTAAGCAATATAAAATAAACCCAAGACCAATTAAAGCAAGTAAAAGACTTTATTGATCACGGTAAAGGCCCTAAGTACAATCTACTTGGTTGCTCTGAGTACCGACTGACTGCGGTCGGGATTCTCTAGTAACAACCTATCGATCGTCCAAAAGTCCTCTACACTGTAGCTACTGTGGGTATTTATAGCCGCTGTGCCGGGGACAAGAATCTGGCCGTTCGGCATGTTCTCCACGTAGCCACCACGTGTCATCCTCCCGGGTGCCCTATCTGTCGTCGTAAAGAGCTACCACGTGTCCTTTGTCAGCTCTCTCGCCAAAGGGCTACCGCTCGGTGGTTAACACTACTGCTCGGGCAACTCCCGGTCAGACCCCGACCGGGTTCTTCACAAAGAGCCCGACCTGCTACCTGCAAAGACAAAAAGACAAAGACGAAGGCACCTTAGTCGTGGTAGAGCTATGGCGGTCGGGATATTCCCTACAAAAAGCCCCCCAGCCCGGGCCTTTTTTACCGTCCGGGAAAAAACGGGACGGGATGAAGAAGCCCAAACGTCGGCCAACCAACCGACCGACCAGCTGTCATTCCCTCCCTCGCCACGTGTCGGCCACTGCTGGCCTCGACGACTGCAACGGTCGCCTCGGAATCAGTGCGGGTCGTGTCACGCAAGTGGATTGGTTTCCCGCCTAAATGCTTTCCTATAAATAGGCCCTTGAGGCCTTCATTTGAACTTTCCTCAATCCACTGAAGCAATCGGTACCTTCAGAGAGTCCCGAGCAGCAGTTCAGCGAACCAATCGAGCAAACCAAGCTTCAAGTTTTCTTCCAAGTATCATCAACCGGTAAGCTCTTAATTCTTTATCTTTTCCTTCGTTCTTAACTTTGCATAGGAATAGGATAGAACTAACTCCGAACTAACTTCCCGAACCCCGTACTAACCCCGACCGACCTTTAGGTAGAACCACATGTCGGACTCGGATAGCCAAAACGTCTCGGTCGCAGATTACGACCACGGTTTCGAGCAGATCAGCGACGAGGAGATAGAGATCATGTCCGATTCTCCCGAAGTCGTTCAACGACCGGGGAAGGCTCCCGAGCGAGCCCCCGAGCAGCAGGCATCCTCGAGCACAAGCGACTCTTCGGGATCGAGCTCGAGCGGTTCGGGAAACTTAGGCCGCGAGAGTGAGGTTAATAGAGAAACGCCCACCCGGGTGATAGGGGATCACCCGGAGATCGTTCTTCAAGGAGACGATCTGCCGGACAGTAGCGAACCGGTCGATGAGGAGATGACCGAACCGGAGATCGGCAAGGATGACGGGTTCGAATATTTGAACAGCGAGAGCGTCGCCCAACAAATGAGTGAATTGACGCACGGGGAAGCTGCGCGGATCGCGGAAAGACTAAGCGGTCGAGTGGAGTTCGACACAAGTCGGCGGCTCGGGAATGTTATCAATCGTCACCGGGGCAAGTGGATCGGGATGCACTATGACTCCCTACTAGCCCCGGTCGTCTTCCCGTTCACCGCCATCTTGACCGCTTTCCTGGGCTACTACCAGGTCATGCCAGCCCAAATCTGCCCGAACTCGCATCGCATCATAGCATGTTTTCCGCAGATTTGTGCTCGGCATAAGGTACCCTGCACGATGGAGCTCTTCAACTACATCTATCAGGTGAAGGTCCTCTCGGGCAACTACGGAGGTGGGTTCTTGATGGTGCAATCCCGAGAGGGAAGGTGCTCGATCGCAGGCCTGCCCGGGAACAACAAAGGGTGGAAAAGGAGGATCTTCTCGGTCAAGTACGACCCATGGATCCTCCCGATCGACAGAGTCTGGAGCACCCGTTTCAGGAAACAAGTCACGCCGGTCGAGACCCCGGCTCTTCGGGAGGCTGCCGTCCGGATCTCAAGCGAGATCCACGAATACAAGATCTTCCAATCGGCATGGAGCCTCGAAGCCGCCCGGTTACCAGATCCGGTATATGATCTGAAAGAGAAGTATAAGCCCGTGCCGATGGGCGTGGTGGTAGCAGGTCCTCCTACTCGGGGTAAACGGAAGAAGACAGGTTTATCCTTGACTAACTCTCCCGCTCGTAACTCACCGAGCAACGAATCTACTCCCGAGCTAACGTAGTTATTTCTTTTGCAGATATGGCGCCAAAACGCTTCAACAGCGGAGCTCCAAAGTCTCCTCCCCGAACGAAGATAACTTTGGGGAAGAAGAAGACAACTGCTGGGTCTTCGGGAGGGGATTCCATCCCGGTTGCCCGACCCTTGTGCCCCATCCCGATCATCACCGACGAGGGTGGGGTCCTGGATGCCTCGGACACATTGGTCACCCGAGTGACCAGCAAGCCAAAGGGGCAAACAACAGAGAAAGCGGTCGAGGAAGCGGCCGGGAACAAGAGGCAAAGGACGGAGAAGAGCCCGAGCCCAGCGGTCGGGTCTGCCATGGCTGATGCCTCCATACTATCTCGGATCGGCAATCTGACGTCGGTCGAGATAGACCTGACCAAGCTGAGCCCGACCCAACTGGCAGAACGGCTCGGTCGTGAGCTGGCCGAGGTAAGAGTTCTTCCTTCTTTTACTTTTGTATGAAGGACCCTCCATCAAGCTAACATGCCATACTCTGCAGGCATCTCGGATCGGGGCGGCCCTCCACGGCCAAGCGTTACTGGCCTCTGAGGCCATAAGGCTCAAGAAGGTCGCCGACCGGCGATTTAAGGAGCTGGAGGAGATGTCCGGGGAACTGAAGAAGGCCGAGGAGGTGCTGAAGAAGGCTCGGACCGACCGGAGCGCCTTGTCGAAGGCGTTGCAAAAGGAGAAGGAGGCTCGGGAAGAAGCGGCCAAGAAAAGCACGGACCCGACCGTTGCGATCGAGCACTTCTTTCGGGAGGTCGAGCCCGGAATGGCTTTCATTCAGCAGATGCGAAAGAACGCCGTTGCGGACGAGCTCTTCTGGTCCTTCGGTCATTGGGCGTACAACAGCGGCCAAAGGGATATGAGGGAAAGGACAGAGGCCAACATGAGGGAGGCACTCGAGGGCGAAGACCTCGAGCTGGTCTTGACCACCCTCCCGACTGAGGTCCCCGACCCTGGGCTGGACCCCTACGATCCCGAGATCGAGATCGTCGGCCCGAGCGGAGCTGCTGTTGAGAAGCCTGCCGACCCGGCCGCTGCCGAAGCCGTAAAGAAATGAGGCCTGCTGGTTTTATTTTCTTCTTTTGTAAACACTTAATCGGGAGCCCGGTCCCGAGTTGTACCGGGCACGTTTTGATTAATAACAAACTCTTTTATGTCTAACTTGTGCCTTTCGTTTTTTGCTTTACGTTTTTATCTTCAACGCGCGTATACCGATCGTAAGTGCTCGACCTCACGGCCATTTAGCCCGGTCGTGCATTATTCCACTCACTCGATATCCGACCTTGTGGCCTTATGGCCCGGTCGCACATCCAATATTTCGACGTCTCATTGGCCTACCCGACCGAGTTTATCCGATCCTAAGGCCTTGTCGAAATTTTGAGAATAGGTAAGCCTCCACGTTCGGGATATCTCCGAACAACGGACTTATGTCAACGTCATATTGGCCAACCCGATCAGGTTTACCCGATCTCCAAGCCTTGACGAAATTTTGAAAATGGGTAAGCCCCCACAGTCGAGTTTTTCCCAAGCGATGGGCCTACAGACACTTCCTTGTCCCAGGCCCCACACTATTGTGCTCTCGAGGCACGAGTGAGTGCGATAGTGGAAAGAAGTTGATTAGATCGGGGAATTATGCTGTATGCTCCTGGCTTCCCCGATCAAATGGCGTGACCCGATTGTCCGCCGAAGAGGAGCGTATTTGACCGGTCGATAAACTCGCTTCGGTCGATGTAACTTGATCTGCATGCACCAAAAGGTATAGAAAATAACCGACCGGGCCGCCGTATACAAACGGTCAAGCAATCACCGATCGTATATACATTAGACATTCCCGCTCGCAGGCGGTTAAGAAATATTTACAGTAACAAATTTAATTACAAATGACGACCGGGACCAACTCGCAGGTCGAGCCCCCACTTCGTCCAAAGATTACAAAAAATAGGTTAGTTCCTAAACATAACGAGGTGCTCGGAATTCCAAGTCCCCTCGATTATCCGACCGGTTGTCGTCTCCAGTCGGTATGTACCCGGCCGTATGATAGCGCTGATGATGTACGGCCCTTCCCAATTTTGAGCTAGCTTTCCGCCTTCCAAAGGTTGACTGGCCTCCCTTCGTCGTAGAACATAATCTCCCACCTGAAAATAACGAGGGTTGACCCGAACATCCTTCGAACTCTTGACCCGTTTCTGATACTCAGCCATACGCCGAGCGGCCAGCTCTCTTTTTTCCTCGACCCCGTCGAGATCCACGACCATCGCATGTTCGTTCTCCTCCGCATTGTAGGTTCTTTCTCGATCAGTCGGAATCCAAGCCTCGATCGGGAGTCGGGCCTCTGCTCCATAAACCAGGGCGAAAGGGGTCTCCAAAGTAGCTTCCCTCGGGGTCGTCCGATAAGTCCACAACACATATGGCAACTCATCGGCCCAACTACGACCGACCGAGTGTAGCTTCTTTTTTAGGCCTTCCAGAATCGTCCGGTTAACGTTTTCCACTTGTCCGTTTCCCTGCGGGTAAGCCACCGATGACCGGACGTGGCTCGTCCCGATCGTGGCCAAGAAGTTTTGAAAATATTGGCTCACAAATTGGCGGCCGTTGTCGCTGATGAGATGCACGGGCACACCAAAGTGGGAAATCACATTGCGCCAAAGGAACCGAGCACACTGCTGAGAAGTGATCGTGGCTAAGGGCTCGGCTTCGATCCATTTAGAAAAGTAATCGATGGCGACAATCACAAACTTTCTCCGACCGGAGAGCTGAGGGAAGTGGCCCAAGATGTCTACCCCCCACCTAGCGAAGGGAATTGCAGTCGTAACCGGCTGATAGAAAGTTGCCGGTCGTCCAGGCATCCGGGCAAACAGTTGGCACGTCTCACATTCCCGAGCTAACTTCTCGCAGTCTAGCTGGAGGGACGGCCAATAGTACCCGATCAGCATGATACGACGGGTTAACGATCGGCCTCCTTGATGTGAAGAACAAATTCCCGAATGCAATTCCTTCATGACCAGATCAGCCTCGAATGCGGTCAAGCAACGCATAAGAGGTCCTCCGTACGATCGCCTGTAGAGACGACCGTCCAAGACTTGGAACCTTGGGGCTCTAAGCTTGGCCTTTCGAGCACGCTGTGGGTCGTCTGGGAGTCGACCGTGCTCGAGGTACTCCTTTAGATCGGTGATCCAGTTGTCTTCCACCGGTTGGATCGGATTGACCGATAGACGATGGATGCTATGTCTCGGGATCACCAAAATTCGTTCTATCTTCGACATATGTTCCGGGGCGTCTTGAGCCAACTTAGACAAGATGTCCGCGTCGGCATTATCCAATCGGGGTATGTGTCGGACGGTATACCCCCGGAACTGAGCAAGCTTCTCCATGGCCAGGTCTCGGTATAACTGCAGACGCTCTCCATTAACTTTATAATCTCCGAGGACCTGCCCGACCACGAGCGCAGAATCTGTTTGAGCTCGGATGTATTCAGCCCCCAAGTCCCGAGCACACTGTAAGCCATTAACAAAGGCCTCGTACTCGGCTTCATTATTGGTCGGATGGAACTGATACATGAGAGCGAAATAGACTTTGAATCCCTCCGGGCTCGTGACCACCACTCTTCCTCCTGCCCCTTTCTTGCTACTCGACCCGTCAGTAGCCAACGACCACCACTCGGCCTCGGGATCCACAACCTCGGGGGGTCGGGTATCCCTGGCGGTGCACTCGACCAAGAAATCAGCTAAAGCTTGACCTTTGATAGCTGGTCTCGGTCGGTATTCGATCGCGTACTGGGTCAGCATCAACGCCCACTTGACTAGGCGACCAGACGATGAAGCAGTTCGGAGGACTGGCCCGATCGGTTGATCGGTCAACACGCGAATTGCTCGACCCTGGAAATAGGGAGCCAACTTCTTCGCGGCAATGTATAAGGCGTAGACGACCTTCTCTAACCGGGAGTACCGGAGCTCAGGACCATGTAGCGTGTGGCTTAGATAGTACACCGGTCACTAGACCCCTTCCGGATCGGTTCGGCACAATACTGCGCTTACTGCTCGATCGGAGACGGCGAGGTATACGTCTAGCTCTTCTCCGAGCTCGGGCTTTGAGAGCACGATTGGGGACATGAGATACTCCTTCAGCTCATCGAAAGCCGCTCGGCATTCTTCGTCCCAGACGAATCCATTAACCTTTCGCAATACCTTGAAGAAAGGTAAAGCGCGCTCGGCTAACTTGGAGAGGAATCGGCTGAGGGCCGCCAACCGACCGGTCAATTGCTGGACTTCCCGAACGGTAGAAGGTGGTTGCATGTCCAGAATCGCTTTCACTTTGGCCGGGTTGGGCTCAATTCCTCTCTTAGTCATCATATAGCCGAGGAACTTGCCGGTCTGAACCGCAAATGTACACTTGGTCGGGATCAGCCGGAGCTGGTATTTCCTCATGATCCGGAAGCACTCCCGGAGATCCCGAGTGTGGTCGGATCGGTCCCGACTCTTGACCAGCATGTCATCAATATAAGCTTCCATCGTTCGGCCCAGCAAATCGGCAAAGAGCATATTGACCATTCTCTGGTAGGTCGCTCCTGCGTTACGGAGGCCGAACGGCATCACTCGGTAACAATACAGCCCGTCCGGGGTCACGAAGGCTGTCTTGCTCTCATCTTCATGGTGCATCATGATTTGATTATAACCCTTGAATGCATCCATGAAGCTCATCAATTCGGCCCCGGCCGTCTCGTAGACCATCTGGTGGATACTCGGTAGAGGATACGGGTCGAGCGGACAGGCCTTATTGAGGTCGGTAAAATCAATGCACATCTTCCACGCTAGGGGCTTAGGAACAAGAACTATATTAGCCACCCACTCGGGATAGATCACTGGTCGGATGTGCTCGATCGCCGCCATCTTCTTGACTTCCTCTCTAACAAACTCGCGGCGATCGGAAGAAAGGTGCCGGGTTTTTTGCACGACCGGCTTTGCTGCGGGATCGACGGCTAACTTGTGACAAATAACCGATCGGTCGATCCCGGGCATGTCTTCGGGCCCCCAAGCAAAGATATCGGCGTACTCCCGGAGTATAGCCAAAATTTCGACTCGGAGCTCGGGGGTGAGGGCCCGGCCAATCTTAATCTTCCTATCCGGTCGGTCTTCGGATAGGGGAACTTCTTCTATCTCCTCGGAAGGCTCAGGCTGTTCCTTCCGATCTTTAGCCTCCTCTTTGGCTATGGTGTTCACCCGGGAAGACGAACCGGAGTCGCGTCTGTTAACCGCTCGGGTGTAACACTTCCGGGCGGATTGGACATCGCCACGGACTACACCGACCCCATTGGGGGTGGGGAATTTCATGCACAGGTGAGGCATTGAAATTATCCCACCGATCTTCATAATGGCGGGTCGGCCCAAGATAATGTTGTGGACGCAGTGGAGGTTGACCACAACGAATTCTAGCTCCGTCTTGATCGACTTCGGGGCTGTGCCGATCTCGACCGGGAGCGTTATCTTTCTCTCGGGGTAAATAAGAGCCCCGGTAAAGCCAGACAGTGGTACACCGACCGGAGTCAGCTCCTTCCTGTCTAGTCCAAGCTTTTCAAACACGTCCAAATAAAGGACGTTCACACTGCTGCCAGTGTCGACCATAACCCTCTGGACATCCGTCCCTTTCACATCAATTGTGACCACGAGCGCCTCCATGCCGTGGTCACCGCTGCTGGGTTGATCTTCCAGGGTGAAGGTTATGGGCTCCATCTTTTGCCTCTTCTTGGTATCCCGGGAATCCACTATGGCGACCGGGCAATTACTCCGCAGTCGGGAAGTGTCTTCCAATCCACCGAAAATAACGTGGATGGTCGGCTTTCCTGCTGGTCGACTGCTAGATGGAGGGTCAGGGTCCCGCCGGTCATCGCGACAATCATCTCTTCGATCGTCTCTTCGGTCCTGACATGACCGATCGGAGCGGTGATGAGAGCGCCGCTGATCTCTCCGATCGGTATTCCTCTTGGGGTCTTCTCTCCTCCCCACACGCTTGTCCAACTTCCCAAGATTGAGCAAATCCTCCAACAGTTGGCGCAAGTGGGTACACTCTTCAGTGTCATGCCCAACACATCGATGGTAAGCGCAATGCTTACTCTTATCAGGACCATCTCGATCGGGATGGGGAAGCTTGATGAGATTGCAAGACTGGGCATACTGCATGGCCTCCGCTGCAGATCTGTTCAAGACCGTAAACTCGCCAGGCCTGGTGCGGGATCGGGGATGGTCATCACCCGATCGGTGTTCCGCCCGCCCGGCCGGTTTATGGGACGAAGACCCGACCTCCTGCGAGCGCTTTACGGCGTTCGCCTCGCCAGCATTGGCATAATCTGTGACCCTTCGAAGGGCCTCCTCATAAGTGGCCGGGGGATGTAAAATAAAATCTTGATATAAATACCCCGCCCGGAGAGAGATGTGTAGCATGTGGGTGGCGGTCGCATCGTCCATGGGCTCGACCTCCCCGACCGCCGCCTTCCATTTGATGAGGAAGTCGGTCAAGCTCTCACCTTCAAGTTGCTTGGCCTTCTCCAGATACATATAAGACTTCTTCACCACTTTGGAAGTAATAAACTTCCTCACGAACTTGATCGCCAAGGTGTCAAACCTGTCGATCGAACCCGGCTGCAAAGTTCGGAACCATTCCGCCGCCCGACCGGTAAGCGTGGAATAGAAAGCCCTACACATTACGGCGTCTGACACGCCCTTCAGCGTCATATTGCTGTAGAAGTCGTTGACGTGAGCCTCGGGGTCTGTCCGGCCATCATAAGTTTTCTCTCCGGAGACCTTTAAATCAAGCGGGTAGGGCTGAGCCATCACCGCCGCTGTGAAAGGCGTCTGGTGTAGGGTCGGTTGGTCGACCGGTGGTGCTGCAGGGTGCGCGTTTCTGAATTGCGCGAACTCCGCCTGGAGGTTATAGAGTAATCCTCGGGTCTCGTTGAGCTCGGCGGCTTGAGCAGCTTGGGCTGTATCCCGAGCGCGTCGCCGTCGGTGAGATCTCGACCCGCTATACCCTGATGAAGCCTCCTGGCTTGCCTCCTGCATCTGCACGTCTTCTTGCTGGCGGTTCGGGTCTTGGGGTCCCAAACGCTGACGCATCTTCGGTCGAAGACGATCAAAAGCTACCGCTCGGGCAGTTTCTTCGGGGTCCTCCGCTTGGACGGGAACCTCGGCCGCTTGCTGGGCCTGCCCTGGTGCCTCCATCGCATCAGCACCCCCCGACCCCAACCGCGAATGAGCCGAGCGTCGAGCCCGGGAAGCGGACTGACGCTGCGGCTCTACCTGTGCGGTCGGGTGAACTGGAGGGGCGGCGGCTGGAGCCGTGTAAGCAGGCGTATATGGTGGATACCCAACCGGGGGAGTATAGTACATCGGTTGGCCAGGCCAATACCCGTACGGCGGAGGTGGAACCGGGTATGGATATTGGCCGGGATACATCACCGGCTGTTGCTGATATGGCTGACCGGGTGTTGGGTATCCCGGTTGAATGTAGTTCACCGGTTGTTGGGCAACCGGGTATGTGTTAGACGGATGCGGCGGTGAGAGATTAAGATTCAGTTCCACCGTCTGACCTTGTTGTTGGGTGGCATGGTGCCCAGATGAACTCGCTGCGTTCGCCTGGTCGTCGGCGAAGTTGTTGTGAGCCCACGGATACATGATTGCAAAGAGACCGGGTGCTCGTGAAGACGTTGCTTTCTTGCACGGGTCCCCACGGACGGCTCCAAAATGATACTGCTAATTCTACGTAAGCAATATAAAATAAACCCAAGACCAATTAAAGCAAGTAAAAGACTTTATTGATCACGGTAAAGGCCCTAAGTACAATCTACTTAGTTGCTCGGAGTACCGACTGACTGCGGTCGGGATTCTCTAGTAACAACCTATCGATCGTCCAAAAGTCCTCTACACTGTAGCTACTGTGGGTATTTATAGCCGCTGTGCCGGGGACAAGAATCCGGCCGTTCGGCATGTTCTCCACGTAGCCACCACGTGTCATCCTCCCGGGTGCCCTATCTGTCGTCGTAAAGAGCTGCCACGTGTCCTTTGTCAGCTCTCTCGCCAAAGGGCTACCGCTCGGTGGTTAACACTACTGCTCGGGCAACTCCCGGTCAGACCCCGACCGGGTTCTTCACAAAGAGCCCTACCTGCAAAGACAAAAAGACAAAGACGAAGGCACCTCGGTCGTGGTAGAGCTATGGCGGTCGGGATATTCCCTACCATATACTATTATTAGTACATAATAATGTATAATATTATTAGTACAAAATATAAAAATATTATAATTAATATAATATACACTTAATATGTGTGTGCGTATACACTTAATGTATAATATTATTAGTACAAAATAAATTATACTTGCCTTAATAATTAATTATTAATATTATTGCCTAATAATTATGTATTGTTACCTTTTTTGGTGTAATTATTATGGTAATCTATATATATATATATATATATATATATATATATATATATATATATATATATATATATTTTTTTTTTTTTATACTTAATATATAATATTATTGGCACAAAATAAATTATTATTACCTTAATATATAATTAATTTTAATATAATTTCCTAAATTTTATTAATGGTAATTATTCTAATAATTTTTCTTTCCTTCTTTCGTGTAATTACTATGGTAATGTATTTAAATATTGAAAGAGAGCAAGTATTGTAATTAATATAATTAATGAAATTATTATGGTAATTGTCACAATATTTGATAATTATAATTAATGAAATTGAGAAATATAAGATTTCTTCTGTGAAAATATTTTTGACAATTTTATTAAATTATAATTAATAAAATATGAAATATAATTAAGAAAATGAAATTATAAAATTAACAAAATATAAACATTTATAAAAATTTTAAATACATACATACATACACTTATGCACTACACTAATCATACAAAATTTAAATGCTACTTTTTAAATTTTTAAATGTAATTTTAAAGTATAAATATATCAATATAAGTCTATACTATTATTAAAAATAAAATCCACTTTTTTACTTTCCCGCCCAAACAATAAAAAAGGGAAAAAATTTACCAATTACTACTACTAATAATAATAATTAATAAAAACGTTAGTAGTAAAATAGAAAAAAAAAATCCTTAATTCACAAAAATTAGAAAAGGAAACGGAATTCAATGATTAATTAATACTAACAATAGTAAGTAAAAAAAAAAAATTGTAGTACGTAAAATAGGAAAAAAAATCCTTAATTCACTAAAAATGGAAATATAAACGGAATTTACCAATTATTACAAATAATAATAATCAGTAAAATAGGAAAATAAAAAAGGAGTCTTAATTCAATTAAAATGGAAAAAAATAAAACGAAACATTGTGAAAAAAAAGGTCATAATAAGGATAACAATAAAAAAAAATCCTACCAAAAGTTAGAAAAATAAAAAGATTCTTAATTCACTAAAAATAGAAAAGGAAACGGAATTCACTAATTAATTAATACAATAATAATCAGTAAAAAAGTTAACAATAAAATAAGAAAATAAAAAAGGATTCTTAATTCACTAAAAATCTATACTATTATTAAAAACAAAATCGTCATTTCTTACTTTCCCGCCCAAACAATAAAAAAGAGGAAAAAATTATCAATTAATAATACTAATAATAATTAGTAAAAAAATTTGTAGTAAAATAGACAAAAAAATCCTTAGTTCACAAAAAATCAAAAAGGAAACAAAATCCACTAATTAATTAATACTAACAATAATCAGTAAAAAAAAAATGTGTAGTACAATACGAAAATAAAAAAGGATCCTTAATTCACTAAAAACAGAAATATAAACGAAATTTTAATAATCAGTAAAATAGGAAAATAAAAAAGGAGTCTTAATTCAATGAAAATGGAAAAAAAAAATGAAAGATTATGAAAAAAAAAGTCATAATAAGGATAATAGTAAAAAAAAAAAATCATACCAAAAATTAAATAAAAATCTTAATTCACGAGAAATAGAAAAGAAAACGGAATTCACTGATTAATTAATACTAATAATCATCATTAAAAAAAGTTAGCAGTAAAATAGAAAAATAAAAAATAATCATTAATTGACTAAAAATGGAAAAAGAAACAAAATTCACTGATTAATACTAATAATAATCAATTAAATAAGAAAATATAAAAGGATTATCAATCTATACTATCTATACTATTATTAAAAACAAAAACATCCTTCCTTACTTTCCCGCCCAAACAATATAAAAAGAAAAAAATGTATACTATAATTAAAGACAAAATTCTATTTACTTGATTTCCTGCCCAAACAATAGTAAATAATACAGGTAAATTAAAAAAAAAAGGATGGAAATAAATAAATAAAAAACAATATTTCACAATAATATTCTACATCATCAATTAAAAATTGAACGAAAATTAGGTAAATTAGAAAAATAAATAAATATTAATAATTGACAGAAAATTAAAGATAGAAAAAGGAAAAAAATGGTTAATTGAAAAAGAAAATTAATATTAATAATTGTCTGGAAAAAAAAAAGATCCATAATTGTAAAATAGAAAAGAAAATGGTCAAGTCATTGCATTTAATTTTTTCACAATAATATTACACATTATAATACATTAAATTACAATTATGTCATAAATCTTTCATAATTTTAAACAATAGAATGGAAATATCACAATAATAATATTCTACATAATCAAGTAAATGTAAATTAAAAATGAATAGGAAATATTTTAATAATAATATTCTACACCATCAATAGTAAATGCATATTTTAAACAATAGTAAAGGTAAAAATGTAACGCAAATTAAAAATGAAACGGAAATATTTCAATAATAATATTGTACATCATCAATTAAAAATGAAACGAAAATTGCGTAAAAATATCATTGCATATATATGATATTTTAATTGGCTAATTGACGAATTGACTAAAAATTAAAAAAAAAATAATTTGCTGAAAATGAATATGATATTACTAATTGATTGAAAATATAAAAAGAAATAAATATTAATAGTTTGACTGCAAATAAAAAATGATCCATTATTGTCTAATATAAAAAAAATGGTTAAATCATTGCATTTTAATTAAAAATGGAAGGAAAACTAAAATTGAACGGAAATATTTCAATAATAATATTCTACATCATAAATAGTAAATGCATATTTTAAACGATATTAAAGGTAAATTAAAAATGAAACGAAAATATTTCAATAATAATATTATACGTCAACAATTAAAAATGGAACAAAAATTAGGTAAAAATATAACTGCATATGATATTCTAATTGATTAAAAATAAAAAAGAATAATTGGTTGAAAATGAATCTGATATTACTAATTCACTTAAAATATAAAAGGAACGCTAATTGACTAATATTCTACCATTATATATTTTCACCTGAGTCACCCATCTGATCGATTGAAGGTGTTAACTCTAGACGATGATGGACAAGATTGTGTTGCTACTACCAATGTCATCTACAAAGATGTTTCAATAATGTGTAAATAAAATCGTTGATATTATGTTGTTTTAAATGACAATATGTGTGTGTGTGTGTGTGTGTGTGTATATATATATATATATATATATATATATATATATATACAAAAAAAAAATTTCTTCCATACAAATGAATTAAGATAGAAATTCATTTATATAACTGAGTTGCTAGAGAACGAGCACATTTGCCTTATTTATAAAAAAAAAAATACTAAACAATGATAAATCAAATCTCCAAAGTTACAGCACCGCATGTGTGTACATCTACACATTAACTATTAATTTGAGCAATTGTTTGCTTAAGTTCAAGCAATGATAACATCAAAACACTTAAATGATCTAAACTGTATCTTCACTTGCACTATATAATATTTGATATTCTAATTTAAATAATTATATATCGATCCAAATATTTTTAATATATTACAACAAATATATTCCGTGCATCGCACGGGCGCAAATACTAATTAATTAAGTAATAGGAATTTCAATTCGATTAATGGTTAAAACGTTTATAAAATTAATTAATTTGATCCAGTTGTGTGTGTGTGTGTGTGTGTATATATATATATATATATATATATATATATATATATATATATATCACACACACATGCGCATAATCAGCAATTTAATCCCTATCAATATCAATTAAGGGGTAAATCAGTTCAAGCAAAATTTTAAATTTTCATCGGTAAGTCAATGATAAAATAAGAGTTTCTGTATTATTAAACCTTTCATTTAAATAATAAATTATTGTTATTATTATTAGTTATAAGAAAACTTGATTATTTTGTTAATGTCCAGTGTTCTAATTTAGCGAGACAAACACGTGGTGTTGTGCTAAAGTGCTATGCTTTGGGTGACTATGTGCACTCATACACAACATCATGTGCATCATAGAATATCGCCAAAATTGTGTACACACATGCCACACTCATATATTACATTATGCACACTCTAAAATGTACAGTGCACACGCTCACATTGGAATGGACACATACACTTCATGCAATACTACAAGCAAATGCGCATGCATATCTACTATAGTGCACACACGCCAAATTTACAATGCACACACATTATATGAACACAAACTGCACACTAGGCCACGACAATGTGCACATATGGCAATAACCTAGCAACGAAGAATGACAATGCAAATGCAGATATATGGAAGCCACAGTGCATAGTCAGTACATTGCCCACGAAAACTACACATAGGTCAATCATAAATATAGACAATATTATATTTAAACGATAGACAATTAAAAAATGCTAAAATGAGCTTGAGTCCATGGTTGAATAAAAAAAAATGTAAAAAAAAATGTAAAAAAAAAAATCCAAAGTAATATGGAAAAAGAAATTCACACAAAAGGCAAGTACATGAACAAGGAAACCCAAACTTTGCGTGTGTGCCCTATAGTACATACGTGTGAAACTTCACACGAAATGGGATTTCCCTTGTTGATGTCCTCTCGTTCTTTGTGTGAAGTTTTTTCCCATCTTGCTTTGTATTTTTCTTCTTCTATGTTTCTTTTATTCAACCATGGACTAAAGTTCATTTTTGCATTTTTTTAATTGTCTATCATTTGAATATAATATTGTATATATTTGTGATTGACCTACATGTAGTTTTCGCGGGCGACGTACTAATGTGCATTGTGACCTCCCTATGTGTGCAATTTCACTATCGTGGTTACAGTTTTTGTTGTATGTGTGCACCTCGTCACGGCTTAGTCTGTACTTTGTGTTCATGGTGATGTGTGTGTGCATTGTAAACTTGGCATGTGTGCATTATAGTACATATGCATGCACATTTACTTATAGCGGTGCATGATGTGTATGTGTGCATTTCAATGTAAATGCGTGCACGTACAGTGCAATTTTAGAGTGTGCATAATGTAATGTATGAGCATGACGTGTGATGTGTGACGTGTGTGCACACGACTCTAAGGACATTCTACGGTGCACATGATGTTGTGCATGAGTGCACACAGTTGTCAGAACATAGCACAACACCACGTGTTTATCTCTCTAAATTAAAGTATCGAACATTAACAAAACAATCAGATTTTCTTATATTTAATAATAATAACAACAATTCATTATTTAATACCTTTCAAAAAAAATTATTATTTAATAATATTGATAACATAAATTAGACCGAGGGTCGTGACTATACTACTAAAACAAAGGTAGTGAACAAGTAAAACGGCGTTTAGTCAATTAGTCGATCGGTCAGTTTGCTTGGTGGATGACCGGAAGGACTAAGACTTTTTTAAATTATAGAGTAGAGGATGGTTACGTACATGTGGAGTTGAGTTACAATGTAGTGAATATGATAGTTGAAGGGTGACCCCTCTATTTATACTAAGGAGGTCGACTAAGTCATTTAATGATCCAAGTACTAATGACTTGACATGGTGTGCTCCCGATGGTCTAGCTGATCGGCCACCCTCCAACTACGTGTAGGCTGATTACCCTAGGCAATAGATGCAACAGATCCATCATTCATGCACGTCGTCAGACGCCCCTCCTGCAAGGACTAGTGGGTTTTCTTTACTTGTAGTGCAAGCTAGGCTCTCCAATCCCCTAAGCCGAGCACGAAACTAGCCGACCAGGCGAGGTACTCGACCATATGGTTTCGGAACAGGTGATTCCACGAACGGTCCCATAGCATATTTATTACCCATCAAATATAGAAACTCATATTTTATCGGTGACTAACCTATTTGGACAGAAATTTGCATGAATTTAAGGTGTTGACTTTCAATCATAACCGTTGATCACTTATTCTTTATAATGAAGATTTGTCTTTAATTTTGATATGAGAGGGTATTCTCATGGCTAAGATTTGCAAAATCTAAATCCCAACTCATAGAAATAATGTATTACATATGCACATTAATTGTGTCCGTATTGGATGACAAATATAATGCCTATGGGAGACACAAACTACAAATATAATGCCTGTGGGAGACAAACTAGAAGCTGACAGACAAAATTTTTACAAACTATAATGTTACGTACACAACAAAAACATTTACAATCTACAAGTTGATGAACAGATTTTCGTCTCTAAGAGAATGTTGTGGGCTGGCGCCATCTGCACGACTTTGACGCTTCTTCCTATATCTCCATGCAACTTGAATGCACCTTGCTGCCCGACCTCTCCAATAAGGAGATGCATACCTATATTATAAGACAACACATTTTAAGTAAATGGGATTATCATTAAGGAAACATTAAGATAGATGAAACAATTAAACCTTAATATCTAATATATTTCATAAGATCGAGCCCATGCAAGAATATATATAATACCTTATGGCACCCTGAACCCGCGGGCTCCTCAAGAATCTTGCAAACAGAGAAGTGACTTCTTCAATGTCTGCTGCCCGCAATATAAATGCTTCAACGTTAGTTAGGCACTCGACGCCCCGATTACTAAGCAGCCTGGGTCCTGGAATTCTGATCTTTCTTCCATCTGGTGGATGAAACACAAAGAATGAAACAATTCAGTGTTACACAGTTTACATTCTTGTCATGTCTGTCATTAACTCATTATATATATTCTACCTAATTGAGTAGTGTCTGTTGGAATGTTTAGGTTGTCCCTAAATCGAGTTAAGTAGTTAGGTTGCCTAAACTCAAGTTTGGGAAATTCAATAAGTTTAAGTAGTAGTGTTATGATCAAGCGCTTACCACTACGTCAAAAGTTATAGCACTTAATTTCCTTATTTACTGATACCACATTTTCGAGAGGCAGGGTGCTGGACTTGGCCCTTCACAGGCCTCTGCCCAACAAGTAGTTCCTTAATTGATAGAATATAAGTTGTTGAAAAGATTTACATACCTTTATTTACGGAAGAATGCTCTAGGCACCATGTGAGGAGTTCTTCCCCACAAGCATCCCCTTCAGACAATATGCTCGCATTTCCATCCTCTCCGATGCTTTCCATGTTTCCCCGGATGATGAAAACCATCTTGTCGATGAGACCACCTTGGTACAAAACCCTGCTTCCTTTTATATATGTCTTTTGTCTTAATCTTTCACAAATGGCATCCAAGATTGGCTCATCTAGCAGTGCAAAAATGTGGACCTGCGGTTTGCGTGATTGATTTCAAATGATGAATTAAGTATTCTTCACAAGGAAAGCAATGACCCTCAAGAAGAGATCGAGAATAATGACAATTAAGGAAAGCGTACTATTAACTCGATCAAACTCACCTTCTTGACAAATTTAAACAGATGTCTTCTTATATCTCTTTGGATGTCTTCAGGTAGATTCTCTAACAGCCTTTCTTCATTGACCCCTCTCGTAGCTGCCCAAGTATAGCGTTCAGCTTGTCGAACTCGCCTACAAGGAATTAAACGAAAACGATGCTATATATATATACATGCATTTTTAAATGAAACGGGCCAATAATTAATTCTTGAAAACCGGCCTAAAAGGTACCTACCTTCTTAAATCATCTGACAAGCGCCGGTGGCTCATCCACTGCTCAACATCACGACGCCTCAGTGACATTTCCAACTGCCTGTATTAGACAATGCAGGGTACAACCGTAAAATAATGCTTCTTTTGCTTGAAAACGTTCTAAATCTATCTCTATATTTTGTTAAACAGCCCATAACAGAAGTAACAGATAGATGTACCTGCGACCAAGCGACTGTAGAAAGTTTTGCATGTTTCCAATGAGTAGAGCAAAAAGTAGAAGACCCAATCCAATAATGCCCATAGTGAAAAGAACTTCCCACTCAAAATAACTTGGAACTTGATTCCCAGCAAGTGTACTTATTTGCTAACCACCAACAATAATAATATAAGATGGAAATAATTTGCAGCAAAAGTAAATTTTACAATGCAATTAAAGACATGAAAAGTGAGATCGAGTGCCTATAAGTAAAATCCACAATGAAATGTGAAAACTATCTTGTTAGGCGGAGGCTGGTAAAGGGCCAAGTCCATCAATTGGTAGCTAGGGGATAGTTGGGCGGAGGCCGGTGAAGGGCCAAGTGATGGCGGTAGGGGTGTAAACAAATCAAATAAAAAAAATTCGATTCGTGATTCGAATTCGAATATGTTGATTCGAATTCGAATATTTCGAATACGAATCCGAATCCGAATACTTTTTTCGATTCGAATATTTCTCGAATACGAATACGAATTAGAGTGTATTCGATTCGAATATATTCGAATAGTATTCGAATATTTTATGCTATATAAATATAAATTTTTATTACATTTTATCTTAATTTATTAAAGAATTTTTGTAAAAAATTAAGTTAGGCATTTCGAATTCGAATATTCGAGTCGAATCGAATATATTCGAATAAACTGGTCGAATCGAATACGAATAAAATTTGATATTCGAATATTAAACGAATACGAATACGAATATTCGAATATATAATCGAATTCGAATCGAATACTGAGATATTTGACTCGATTCGATTCGTTTACACCCCTAGATGGCGGTCTATAAGTAAATAAAGTTGCGCCTTTGCTACTAGCTATAGCTTTTGGCGTAATGGTAAGTGTTTGATTCTAACAAGTGGCATCAGAGCCGGGTCGCGGACTATGCAATTAAAACTGGCAAGGTGCTAGGAGGGGGAATTGTTGGGCGGAGGCCAGTAAAGGGCCAAGTCCATCAATTGGTGGCCTCTCAAAAATGTGATGGCGGTCTATCAGGAAATAAAGTTGCGCCTTTGCTACTAGCTATAGCTTTTGGCGTAATAGTAAGCGTTTGATTCTAACAAGTGGCATCAGAGCCAGGTCACGGAACTGTGCAATTATAACTGGCAGGTGCCGGGGGGAATTGTTGGGCAGAGATCAGTAAAGGACCAAGTTCATCAATTGGTGGCCTCTCAAAAATGTGATGGCAGTCTATAAGGAAATAAAGTTGTGTTTTTGCTACTAGCTATATATAAATACCTGAAAGCCCCAAAACAATGAGTAAACGTATCTCGTAACAATACTAGGCTTTGTCGTGAGATTGACTGCCTGGCCATATATTCCATAATAACCATCCTTGTAATCCTTGTTAAGGCAAGCAGTTGCATTTACATTTGTTGTCCAGTTATGCCATGATGGATGATCTGAGAATTGTCGGAAGTTATAACTATGCCCACAGTCGATGAATTCCCGGCAGTTTGCTATTTTCGAATCATGACAAGCATCACGAAGGCATTGGTTCACCCTCTGGAGGAGGAAAAAGAGAAGTAAGTGCAGATCGAGCTTATTAAGTCATATATGCCACCAAAATATTATTTATATATATCTCGATTAGTTCGTTCTTACCTGTAAGCCCAAAAGGTACCAACATGACCCAACGACATGGCCAGCCAACACAAAAGTTAGAAGATTTATCACAAAGTTAGCCCATGCTGACTCGAATATGAAGCCACTTGAAGACTGCCCCGCGATCAAAGGCAGAAACCGAAACAATCTAGGCACATATTGAACCAAAATTGCTGCTCGCAGAAGGTTTTTTGCAAAATTTGCACCAGATAACGATCTAGGTAAAATCAACAATATAATGATCTGCAGATGTGAAATACGCACGCAAACTTAGTAGTTAACAGAAATCCATGCTATGCTTAGCTTTATCATGACATAAGTTAAACACCCAAGGTCGATCAAAAGGATATTAATTGCGTATATTTAATTTTAGTATTACTAAACTAAAATAAGATCGAAACTACAATCCTGAATTTATGGTGATCCATAATGCAATTACAACATGTTACTACAAGTTCAAATGCACATAACTCACATTATCAAGTACTGTCTGAATGGGAAATTCGACAAGTTGGCTAAGGTAATCCAAGGCCAGGACAAGAACTAGATCTATATATACATATATAATCAGTAAAAACAAATAGCATATATCTAGAGCCCATCATATTTTATGATCTAAGAAAAGTAGAAAAAGAGAACATATGGCACAAAAATGGAAGTTTATAAGTGGAATGGAACGGGGGATTTACCTGAGGAAATGGCAATACAATAAAGAAATCAATAAAAAAATATCCTTTAAGGTAATTGAGAGCGATTTTCTTGGGGTGATCAACTAAATCACCTGCTCCGACAACCCTGGATTCAGGAGCAACATAAGCCAACCTGAACTGCAAATTAAAATCGATATTAGATAGGGTAATAATTAGCACAATACCTATGACCTTGTGGTCGAGTGCCATGAAGTAACTCTCCTAAATGGGAGGTCATGGGTTCAAGCCTCATGGGGGTGCTATACTACATTGTAATAGCCAAAGTAATATGAAGTATGTACTAATGAAGACACGAATACCAGTCAAGTCAATAGTCACGTACCTGAAGAAGCATGTGTATTAAGTATATGAAATCAGTAAAGCTCCTTAAAATCACAATTGTGGTCGTCAGGGGCCAGTTTAGTACTATGCATTTCTTATCCTAGAACCAAAAGGAGAAAGGAAATTCTAAATGCAATAATAGGCATGTGATTACATCAGTTGATAGAAGTCTAAGAGATATCTAAGACAAGCACAATTAAGTCGGTACCTGATTCACAGTCAGCAAAAAGAAGAACAAGGGATCAATGAAAACCGCAAATAAGCATGAGATGACAAAGAATTTGTTCCACCGTTGCACCACCTTAGTATGTGGATTCATGACACCTGGAATGCGTGAAGACAAAAAAGAACAAATTTTCTTCGCCCAACCTTTTGCGTCTCCATATATCATATTATGGAACTGCACAGTCGCATTAAATTCAACATTAGAGCACTTTAGGTAGCATAGATCACGTACTCCATTTACATAAAGCAGAATATATACCTTGTGATCATATATCTCTGGTGATTTCGACTTTTTCTTCTGGGCATTTAAGATGTCAATGGCTGGGCATGTCGTGCAGTATGGATCGTTGCACATTCCCAGTTGCCCAGACCTTAAGAGATGTTCATTTTTCCCGAAATAGTCATCATTGGCCCAACGGTTTGATTCCCTCCCAGCAACAGAAGGATATTTTTCCATTGTTGGTCCAGCTGGTTTACGTCCTAAAGTTACTTGAGACGGTCTAAGGTTGCTCTCCGGCTTGTGGCTAACATACAAGGGGCCGCTCATCTGTACTAAAGGAGTCCGCCTTTCGTTCCTCAGGGGACCAGTAAATCCAAGAAGAGCATTTTCAGTATAATATGAGTCCATGGAGTTCGCTGGGATAGACAGCGATGCACTCCTTGCACTAGAGGAAAACCTTCGACGATATCTACTGTCATCACTTTCATCAGTTTGTGAATCTGTGGCTGATAACATTGGTACTACATCTTTCTCAGAAGCAGCCATTTCTAAATAGTTGAGCTGTAAAAGGAAAGTGTTGAGATTAAGCGCTTATCACTACGCCAAAAGCTATAGCAACAAAACTAGGATTCTTGGTTCCCTTGGATAAGGTATTAAGGTGTATATATGTAGACAGCATTCCTATCTCTCCTCTTACCCACAATCTTGATTTTATGTCAAATTAACACCCAAAAAAATTGCATCTTTTAAACAAAAATAGTTTACCATAATTAGTAGAAGTCAACTACCAATTTACCCTGGCCTTACAATAATTTCAATTTTCAATAATTAAACCCCTCATAAAAAAAAGCTTCAATTTCTCTCTCTCAGACTGACTCTCTGCAGCTCTTGATCGAGCATGATTCTTGATGATAGCCAGAAGAGACAACAAAAAGTTTCAAATTCCAATCTTAACCTCAACAGGTATATAAACCTTATAAGCAACCCTACGGGTAGTTCATATACAGTGTACTGAAGAAATGATCAAAATCTCTCAAGTACAATAACAAACAGAAGAAAAATACTAAAAGAACAAAAAAGAAATACTTAGCACTCATCATAATTCCAAAGATACACAAAATTGAAGTGTAAAGTTGTAAACTTTATATCTTTTTTCAAGAAAAAAAAAAAGTGTAGAGTGTGAGGTAAAAGAACCTATTTTGCAGTAGAGGTATGAGCGGAAGTCGGCTTCAGCATTCGGACGAAAAGGGAAGAGAAAACAATGGTAATAGAGCGAGCAGCGAGCAGTAGAGCAGTGGTTGAGAATCTTAAGAAGAAGAATTGGCCATAATAACTCACTGAGAAAGGGAATGTACAGAGAAACTTAACCGCAAATACCAAGAGAGAGGTAGCGAAGACTTTGAGGGCCGGGGAGAGATGAGCAGAGCTGACTCCTTCAAACAAGAGTAGAAGAAGACTTACGAGTTGACTGACTGCCAGACTGATAGATACGCCATTAATAAACAACTGGAAAATTAATTGTGGGCGGAGGGCGCCAAGTTGAGTAATTAGTTGCTGGAAGCCAACTTCAGCAATTGGTGGGTAAAAATATTATTGGGCGGAAGTTGGTCCCTAAGGGTCTTTCTCACTGTGCACAAGGAACCTCTCACTATCGCTGATGAGACTTGATTGTATAAGGATGGCAATGTGTTCCGTCTTCGTTGGGGATCCCGTCCCCATTGAAGATGAGAACAAGGACGGGAAAAAATTTCAGAGATCGGAGACGGGGATGGGGACGGAGACTTTTTGAAATTCCCCGGCGGGGACGGGGACGGGGATACCCCTTCCAGCCCGGCCCCATCCCATCCCCGAATAATTAAAATATATATATATAATATAATATTATATGTTTATATTATTTAGGAATTATATTATTAGATTTTAGAATTAAGGAACTAAAGACAGTAACCCTAATGTATAATATCCTATTCACTGTATTCAGTATATATATAGTGATTTCACTATATTCAGTATTATTAACTAATTTATTTGGCTAGTAATGGCTTTTAATTTGCATAGATTAATAACCAAAATATGAAACTAGGTATATGAACATAATTTGAAGAGGACTAGGAGTTTAATTAAGTTTTGCCACTATGTCAATGTCAAACCATATTTTTATGCATTTTCCTCTATTGATTCAATTTTTTCATTTTTATTTTTAAAAATTGTATTGATTTGACACATTGACTATGAGTTGATCGGGGATGGGGATTTTCCGTCCCCGTCAAACTCCCCGCCGGGTCCTCTCATAAAATATAATAATTGTACAAGAGAATAAAATTGATTTTTACTACGAGCTATAACTTTTGACATAGTAGTAAGTTTAAGTTCGAGTCGCAACAAGAATAAAAATTGTGTAGTTAATGTTAGCCGTGTCTGAAGAAGAAATTGTTAAGCAGAGGCTAATAAGATGTCAAGTTCAGTAATTGATGACTATGACTATGATTATTATATAAGAAAATAAAATTAAGCCTTTATTATAAATTATAATTTTTTACATAGTAGTAAGTCCTTGATTCTAACATTAATTAATACAAAATTGGAGTGACAACAAATGATTCACATCAACCGTATTTGTGTACAAGGTCGACGACAACTTCAAAGTATGACTTATCTGTGTACAATGTTAAGATTACGTAAAAACATGCACGATGTACTTCTATTTAATATTTCTATTCTTTTCCATAATAATTATTGTGAAGTTCACATGTGTTTTTTTTCAAAGTTAAATCTTATTTTTTATATATCGTATGCTATATATTTATATATATTTTTTGAAAACAGAATAAGAAATATAAAGAAGGGAAATAAATTTCTCCAAATGTATAAATGGAAAACGATGTGTGATTGGGAACAAGGAGGGAATGAAGTAGAAGAAGAAAATAGTATAGTCTCACAACGTACAATTCATATTATTATCAAGTATTTGATTTTCTTTCGATTTCGATTTTTATGCACGAGTCAATCATATTCAGTGTTCTTTTATAAAGGTTTTGTTTATTGCATGACACGTTGGATGGGGCCCTTGCTTTTTTTTTTTTTTTTTTTTTCTAATGGAAGGGGAGATCCAGACCCTTGCTTTTTTCCCCTTTTAGTTGGCTTTATTTAACTTTGTTGCACTCTGTACATTCTTGTGGGCAACTAAAAGGGTGTTTGACTGTGACGAATAAATTAGGAAAGAAGACAATTGTAATTTTGTCGGAAAAAAAAAAGTGAAAATAAAATAAAAATTTAAATTACATTATTTGATAGAAATGAATAAAATTATTAGAAATGAGAAATGAAGAAGTGATATAAAGACTAAAATATTTTTATATAATAATAATAATAATAATAATAATAATAATAATAAAGGGTAAATGAATTCCTTGGGTTGTTGTCGGTGATTTCAACGATATAACCTGCCTCTCAGAGAAACGTGGTACGCATTCTCATCCTTCGACTCTCATAGAGGGATTCAACGATGCTTTGAATGAATGTGAGTTGATTGACCTGGGTATGACGGGAGGACGTTACACTTGGGTCAAAGGCCGAGGCACTGATGATTGGGTGGAGGAACGGCTAGATAGGGCTGTGGCAACTTTGCCGTGGATAGAGTTACATGAAGAGGCCGTAGTCAGAAATATTTATACTCAACAATCTGACCATTGCGCGATTTTAATTGATGTTCATGCTGCTTATACACGGGTGGCTATTCGGAGGTTTAGATTCGAATCCGCATGGCTGTTGGAAGAAGGGTGTACGCGTGTGGTTGACACAGCTTGGCGCATGTCAATGGGATTAAGCTTCCCGGAACGCCTAGCGGTATGCAGTGAACGACTCGGAAGATGGGGTGGCGACCACCACCGTAAGTTTGGTGTTCGAAGTAATAAACTGCGTAGGACTCTCGACCAATTGAAAGAAGATCGAACGCCTGCAGCAGTGAACTTATTTTTCAAGGCTGAGAGAGAGCTGGAGGCAATTATGAAGGCTGAAGAACTTTTTTGGAAGCAGAGATCTAAGCAGCTCTGGCTAAAGCACGGCGACGCAAACACAAAGTTTTTTCACAAATCAGCTACGGCGCGTCGGAAACAGAATTTTTTATCCCACCTTAAAGATCAGAATGGCGTATGGGCGGAGGGTTTGACGATGAAGGCCGAGATTATCAGGTATTTTGAGCAAATTTTTTGTTCAGGCACTTGCCGTGCCAATATTTTTAATCGAGTGACCAGGCGTGTGACGGAGGAGATGAAAATCTCGCTGTCTCGGCCGTTCACAGTGGATGATGTGAAAACGGCCTTGTTTGACATGCAACCGGAAAAGGCCCCTGGCCCGGACAGTTTGTCACCGGCGTTCTTTCAGCACTTCTGGCCGATTCTCGGACACGACTTATCAGTGTTCATCATTAATTGTGTGGAGCATAAACAGTTCCCACAGGGATTGAATGATTCTAATATCGTTCTAATTCCCAAGAAATCGGTCCCGGAAAAGGTCTCGGATCTCAGGCCGATAGCTCTATGTAAAGTGGTGTACAAGGTACTCGCTAAAATGCTGGCTAATAGGCTTAAAGGGTGTTTGGACAATGTGGTGTCTCAGTCACAAAGTGCATTCATTCCTAACCGGCTCCTCACGGATAATATTATTCTTGCCGGTGAGGTCGGACACTACCTACGTAGGAAAACAGGGGGTTGTCAGGGGTGGGTGGCGCTAAAGCTTGATATGGCTAAAGCGTACGATAGGATGGAGTGGCCTTTTTTAAAAGGAATGTTGGAGGCGTTGGGCTTTCAGAGAGACTGGGTAGACTTACTCATGCTATGCGTTACTACTGTAAACTATTCAATACTGGTGAATGGGGAGATTGCGGGGCAGGTTCGGCCTACACGGGGTATCCGACAGGGAGACCCGTTATCGCCCTATTTGTTCATTTTATGTGCCGAGGGATTGTCTATCCTTCTGCAGCAAGCAGAGGCCCGGGGGGACATTCACGGGGTGAGAGTGGCGCGGGGTGCACCGGCCATTACCCACCTGTTTTTTGCTGACGACAGCCTTTTATTTTTCAGGGCCAAAGAAGGGGAGGCGCTAAAAATTAAGGATTGTTTAGATGTTTACAGCTTGGCCTCGGGACAATTAATAAATTATGAGAAGTCTACTGCGGTGTTTAGCCACAACACGAGTACTCCGATCAGGAACTTGGTGTCTGGGATTATTGGAGTTCCCGAAGCTCTGGACTTGGGACGGTATCTGGGTCTTCCTTCGGCACTGGGACGAAGCAAAACTGCGGTGTTTAAATACATTGAAGGGAACGTTCGTACCAGAATGGGGGCTTGGCATAATAAGCTACTATCTCGCGCAGGTAAAGAAGTTTTACTCAAAAGTATTGCGCAATCCCTTCCCATTTTTACCATGTCGGTCTATTTATTACCGCTGCGAGTCTGTGATACACTGGAAAAATTGTTCAACCGATTCTGGTGGGGTGGTGGGAATACAGGAAATCGCGGGATTCACTGGCTAAGTTGGGAGAAGATGTGTACGCCGAAAGCGAAAGGTGGTCTTGGATTCAAAAAATTACACCAATTCAATACTGCATTGCTAGCCAAACAGGGTTGGAGATTATTAATCCAACCCGAGTCATTGGTGAGCAGAACCATGAAAGCTAAATATTTTCCTACAACTGGTTTTATGGAGGCACAGCTAGGTGGGAATCCCAGTTTCATTTGGCGTAGCATACTTGCTGGACGAAATGTATTACAATTGGGTATTGCCCGGCGAGTGGGAGACGGTAGAGATACGAAGGTATGGGGCTGGAATTGGGTAGCCGGTTCATCCAACTTGCAGCTAGCTACTCCGTGCGTTGATTATCTTCGCGAGGCAAGAGTGCAGAATTTAATGACAGAGGACGGCAATTGGGATACAGACATTATCTATGATATTTTTCTCCCTGAATATGTCCCTAAAATCCTTGCCACTCCCGTAAATAGCCAGCTTCAGGATTGTTGGCGGTGGGTAGGTGACATACACGGCTGCTATACTGTAAAACATGGGTACAGATTATTAATGGAAAATCAACTTCCGAATAGCTGCAGCGATGGGTTCCAGGCATGGCAGGCATTATGGGCATTATCCATTCCCCCCAAAGTCAAGAATTTTTTATGGCGTTGTGCTCGCGGCATACTACCAGTACGTGAAAATCTTCATAAGAGGAGGGCTTGGATTGGTGGAGGATGCCCGCTATGCGGTTGTAATGCGGAGACAATGAATCATTTATTTTGTGATTGTGGCTTCGCACAACAACTTTGGAGTCATGCAGACATACGTCAGGGGCGTGAATTTTTGCAGTTTATGGCCGAGTCTATAGGTGGCACTTCTACTCATTCAGGTATTCGCTTGGCAGCCACCTTATGGACTATTTGGCTCATACGAAATGAAGTTGTGTGGCAGAATAGGACATCAACAAGCGCTGTGGCAATTGAGCGTGTGCGGAATATGCAACGTACGTGGGAAGGAGTTTTTGTGAAGAATGGCACAGTTCAAGTGTCGGCTAGGCCATTGGTTGATTGGACTCCTCCGCTGAGAGGTACGTTAAAATGCAACACTGACGCAGCTGTTTCAGGGGATGGTGCTGGTTTCGCCAGTGTGATCCGGGATCACGAGGGGCATTTTGTGGCGGCAATGAGTGGGCGTCTAATGGGTGAAGGGGATCCGTTTATGGCCGAGGTTTTGGGTGCCAAAGAAGCATTGACATGGCTAAAATCCCAATCTCAGAATAATTTCATTTTAGAATCTGATTGTTTAAATTTTTGTAATGCTTTCAATTCTTGTTTGTCTGACTTTTCGTATGTCGGTTTAGTTGTTAAGCAATGTCAGTCGATTGCTAGGGACATTGGGAATGTAACTGTATCCCATGTCAAGAGATCAGCGAACCGTGTGGCTCATGAGCTTGCTCGGGCAACCGTTTCTATGTCTGTCTCGGGAGTTTGGTCTGGTGTTCCACCAGATTGTATCGCTCATTTGTTTTGATCAGTAATACATCTTTCGTTCTTGTGCTAAAAAAAAAAAAGGGTAAATGAATTCTTTTTTTTTTTTCCTTTTCCTTCTACGTACGACTGAATCCTAATTCATGAGTGTGTGTGAGGGGGGAGGGGGAGGGGTATGAATTCTAATTTATTGAATTCAGAGAATTGCGATTCTCCAACCAAACAATGTAACTTTCTTACATATATGTTAAATAATATTGAAAAATAATTTCAATTACAATCAACTAAACACCACATAAGATTCTGCGCGAAAAAATAATATTTACCAAACAAGAAGATATTGAGTTTCGATCCTTAGCTTCCTTGACAAATTAATTGATATTGGACATTTGAATATATTTGCTAAGTAAATTTTTGGAAAAGTATAATTTAATTAACTAGTATTTGCACTCGTGCGATGCACGGAATGGATTTGTTGTAATATATTAATAATAAGAGTATATGAATCGATATATAATTATTTAAATTAGAACATCAAATATTATATAGTGCAATTAAAGATATGATTTGAATCGTTTATATATTTTGATGTTATCATTGCTTGAATTTGTGCAAATAATTGCTTAAATTAATAGCTAATGTCTAGATGTACGGACACGGTCCTATAATTTTGAAGATTTTATTTATCATTGTTTAGTATTTTCATACATTAGGCAAATGTGCTCGTTCTCTAACAACTCAGTTATAGAAATGAATTGTTATCCTTATTCATTTGTATGGAAAATATATTTTTTTGTCTAGATATATAGCAATTTTTTCATTTAAAAAAAATTAATATCACCGATTATATTTACACATTATTGAAACCTCTTTGTAGACGATATTGGTAGTGACAACACAATCTTGTTCATCTTCGTCTAGAGCTAACATCTTTTCCATCAGGATGGGTTACTTGGGTGAAAATATATAATGGTAGAATATCACTCAATTAGTTATCCTTTTATATTTTCAGTCAATTCGTAATATCAGATTCATTTTCAGCCAATTATTCTTTTTTATTTGCAGTCAATTAGAATATCAAATGCAGTAATATTTTTACCTAACTTTCGTTCCATTTTTAATTGATGATGTAGATGTTATTATTGAAATATTTCCGTCTCATTTTTCATTTACCTTTACTATTGTTTAAAATATGCATTTACTATTGATAATGTAGAATATTATTATTGGAATATTTTCCTCCAATTTTTAATTTTAATTCCATTTTTAATTAAAATGCAATGATTACCATTTTTTTCGGTCAATTATATATATTTTTTATTTGCAGTCAATTATTAATATTCATTTCTTTTTATATTTTCAGTCAATTAGAATATAGATGCAGTGATATTTTTACATAATTTTGGTTCCATTTTAATTTGATGATGTAGAATATTATTAATGAAATATTGTCGTTCCATTTTTAATTTATCTTTACTATTTGATGATGTAAAATATTATTATTAAAATATTTCCTTTCCATTCTAAATTTTCCTTTACTTCTAACCAAAAAAAAAAAAAAAAAAAAAAAAAAAAAAAATTGGCCTTCTCAAGTATAGTTGCCCACATTGATTTTTTTTTTTTTGGGTAAACCCAAGGTTTCCATCGTCGACACAGTGACTAATCCCCTCGCTAAATTGTAAGCACCTCTTTTGGGTGGGACAGCTGGCTTAAAGATTTAAGGCTGCTTCATTCCCAAATCCAAGGATCGAACCCTTGACCTTTGGTTAAGGATGGATGAGTCTCTTACACTCAACCACACCCTCCAGGTAACTTGCCTACATTGACAGGGCGTTTGGTTGGAGTGAGGGAATTATGTGAGAAAGGAATTGTAATTCCATGGGAGATGAATTACTGGGAATAAAGTGAGAATTTAAATTCCAGTGTTTGGTTTACAGGAATATAATTACTGGGAATTTCAATTCCAATGTTTGGTATACATGGGAATTGAAAGGGAATAAGTAGTATAAAGTCAAAAATGTCCATTGTTGTTGTTAGACATTAATTTTAGGTTAAAAAAGGAAGGGGTAATTTTGACTCATCACTATCTTTTTTTCTTCTTAAAATCCTAGGAATTAAAATACCGGGGGGGGGGAGGGGACATGGGATTTTAATTCCATGAAAATGGGGGAATTGCAATTCCTTCCAACCAAACTACGGAATTTAATGGTCTTTGGAATTAGGTGGGAATTATGTGGGAAGGGAATTTAAAATCCCTCCAACCAAACGCCCTGTGATGGGCAAACAATTATGTTTGTAAGAGGACCATTGCTCCTCTTTCTAAACATTTTCAATGTGAGATCTAAATGATCCCACATCATTTACAAAGGGAACCCGTAACTCCCTTTTGTCTTTTTTTTTTTTTTTTTTTTTTTTAATTTTAATTTTATTTTGTATATCGTTTTGTTTGGATTATTATTATTATTATTATTATTATTATTATTATTATTATTATTATTATTATTATTGACAAATTCGTCATTTTAACAATTTATCTTTAATCAAAACACCAAAAATATTATTTAATAACTAAGCAATTTGCTCCAAACTGCTAAAAACTAAAACAACACAGACATTTTGGGTTAATCTTTCCTAACCCCCAATAATAAATAATAAATAATAAATAATAAATAAATAAAACTAAAATAAGAAGACAAAGCTAAGGTTTCTTAAATAAGAACCTTTTGACTTCTCAATAATCGTCACATCGATGAGCAAACAATTATGTTTGTACCTCTTATATAGAGGAGCTCAAGAGCTCATATTTTCAAACATTTTTAATTTAGGATGAAAATGAACCCACATCATTTACAAAGGGAGCCTGCGGCTCCCCTTTTTTTTTTTTTGTTTTTTTTTTTTGTTTTTTTTTTTTAAATTTTAATTTTATTTTGTATATAGTTTTGTTTGGATTATTATTATTATTATTATTATTATTATTATTATTATTATTATTATTATTATTATGATTATTATTATTGTTATTGTTGTTGTTGTTGTTATTGTTATTGTTATTGTTATTATTGTTGTTGTTGTTATAATTTGATTATTTGGAGAATTCTCCAAAATTTTAAAAAAATCGCTTGTTTAACATTTTATATTTAATCAAAACATCAAAAATATTATTTAATAACTTAACAATTTGCTCCAAACTGCTAAAAACTGAAACAAAACATATACATTTTGGGTTAATCTTAGCCAAACCCCCTAATAATTTATTTTTTTTTTTAAAACTAAAATAAGAAGTCATTAAAAAAAATAAGGTTTCTTAAATAAGAGCCTTATGAAACGCTGGGCTTCAATAGGTTGAGAAAGTCTATATGAACAGATACTACATGTAACACGGTGAATCGAATAGTTATGATGTGGAACTGTGTCCACTTTGCAAGGTGGACATGACACAGTTCTATGTTCATAATTACTGAACTATATGTTCATAATTATAAAGCTAAATATTCAGAATCTTTGAACTTCATATTCATAATTATTGAACTCTATATTCACAACTACAAAACTCTATGTTCATAATTACTAAACTATATGTTCATAATTATAAAGCTTTATATTCATAATTTTTAAACTTCATATTCACAATTATTGATATTACTAATTGACTTAAAATATAAAAGGATCGCTAATTGACTAATACTCTACCATTATATTATTTTCACCCGAGTCACCTATCCTGATGGATTGAAGGTGTTAGCTGTATACAATTATTGAATCTCTATATTCATAATTACATAACTATATGTTCATAATTATGTTCACAACACTATGTTCATAATTTTAGAACTATATATTCATAATTTTTGAACTATATATTCATAATTATGAGCAATTTTAGAATTGTGTCTACCTTGCTAGGTGAACACGATTCCACAGCATAATTTGACGTGTCAATAGTACTCAAAAAATAAAATATTTGCCTTTGGACTTCTCAATACTTGTCAATATTGATGGACAAACAATTATATTTGTAAGAAGAGCATTGCTCCTCTTATATAGAGGAGCTCAATAGCCCATTTTCCAAACATTTTCAATGTGGGATCAAAATGATCCAACATCATTTACAAAGGGAAGCCCGTGGCTCCTTTTTGTCTTATTCTTTTTTTTTTTTAATTTTAATTTTATTTTGTATATCATTTTTTTTTTGAATTGTTGTTATTATTATTATTATTATTATTATTATTATTATTATTATTATTATTATTATTATTGTAATAAATGTTTGTATATCGTTTTCTTTTGATATATATTCATAATTTTTGAATTTCGTATTCACAATTATTGAATCTCTATATTCATAATTACATAACTATATGTTTATAATTATGTTCACAACATTATGTTTATAATTATAGAACTATATATTCATAATTATGAACAATTTTTGAACTATGTCTACTTTGCAAGGTGGACACGGTGCCACAGCATAATTTGTCGGGTCAATAGTACTAAAAAACAAAGTATTTGGACTTCTCAATACTTGCCCACATTGATGGACAAGCAATTATATATTTGTAAGAGGAGCAATGATCCTCTTATATAGAGGAGATCAGGAGCTCTTCTTTCCAAACATTTTCAATGTGAGATCAAAATAATCTCACATCATTTACAAAGGGGAGCCACCTTTGTCTTCTTCTTATTTTTTTTTAATTTTAATTTTAATTTGTATATAATTTTGTTTGGATTATTATTATTATTATTATTATTATTATTATTATTATTATTATTATTATTATTATTTACGAATTAATAGATTTTATTTAATTTCCATTTGAGATTTACTTACCAAATAAGCTTTACTACAGAAGTTTGGGTGGTAAAATGAATTATGATGATTTTGTTTTTAATTATATATAGATAGATTCATTCTATTTCATTTTTAAAGCAAAATCTTCTTTAAAAATTAATAGTAAAATAAAGCTAACTTATTAATAATCGTTTCTATCGCAGAATTTTTCTTAAAGATTAATAGTAAAATAAGTCTAAATTATTAATAACCAATTCTATTATATTTTTTGTGCAAAATCTTTTCGAAAAGATTAATAGTAAATATCTTAATGATTCTTTTTCTTATACTGCTTATTGATTCTTTTTCATTTGTCAGAGTGTAGAAAAAATTCACATGGCTAACATTTCCTTCCATTCATTTCCATTTTTCCATATTATTATTAATTTCCTTCCCAATATTATTCTATATTGTTTTGCCGTACGGCTTCCTTCCATTCATTTCCATTTTCCATATTATTATTAATTGTTTAGGCAGGAACTTGTAAAGGAGGATATTGTTTTTATTAATTAACTAGTATTTTCGCCCGTGCGATGCACGGGATAGATTTGTTATAATATATTAAAAATATTTGGATTGATATATAATTATTTAAATTAGAACATTAAATATTATACAGTGCAATGGAAGATATGTTTTGAATTATTTATGTGTTTTGATGTTATCATTGTTTGAATTTGAGCAAATAATTGCTCAAATTAATAGCTTATGTGCATGTAACTTTGGAGATTTTATTTACCATTGTTTAGTGTTTTTTTTATAAATTAGGCAAATGTGTTCGTTCTCTAGCAACTCAGTTATATGAATGAATTTCTATCTTAATTCATTTGTATGGAATATATATATATATATATATATATATATATATATATTTGTCTAGATATATAGCAATTTTGCCATTTAAAAAAAATATAATATCAACGATTGTATTTACACATTATTGAAACCTGTTTGTAGATGACATCGGTTGTAGCAACGCAATCCTGTCCATCATCGTATAGAGCTAACACCTTCAGTCTTTCAGGATAGGTGACTCGGATGAAAATATATAATGGTAGAGTATTAGTCAATTAGCGATCCTTTTATATTTTAAGTCAATTAGTAATATCAAATTTATTTTCAGCAAATTATTCTTTTATATTTTTAGTCAATTAGTCAATTAGAATATCATATGCAGTGATATTTTTACCTAATTTTTGTTCAATTTTTAATTGATGATGTATAATATTATTATTGAAATATTTACGTTCCATTTTTAATTTATCTTTAATATTGTTTAAAATATGCATTTACTATTCATGATGTAGAATTATTATTGAAATATTTTCGTCATATTTTAGTTTCCGTTCCATTTTTAATTAAAATGTAATGATCTAACCATTTATTTTTTTCATATTAATCAATTATGGATCATTTTTTATTTGCAGTCAACTATTAGTATTCATTTCTTTTTATATTTTAAGTCAATTTGTAATGCCATATTCATTTTCAGCCAATTATTCTTTTTTTTTTTTAAATTTTCATTCAATTAGTCAATTAGAATATCAGATGCAGTGATATTTTTACCTAATTTTCGTTCCATTTATAATTGATGATGTAGAATATTATTATTGAAATATTCCAGTTTCATTTTTAATTTACCTTTACTATTGTTTAAAATATGTATTTACTATTGATGATGTAGAATATTATTATTTAAATATTTCCTTTTCATTTTTAATTTACTTTCACTTGATGATGTAGAATATTATTATTAACATATTTTTGTTCTATTTTTAATTTTCATTTCACTGTTTAAAATTGTGAAAGATTTATGACATAATTGTGATTTGATGTATTATATTGTATAATATTATTGTGAAAAATTAAAATTCAATGATCTGACCATTTCCTTTTCCATTTTAGTCAATTATGGATCATTTTTATTTTCAGTCAATTATTAATATTCATTTCCTTTTCCAATTAACCTAACTTCAATTCTTTTTTTTTTTCATTTTTAATTTTCAGTAAATTATTAATATTCATTTCTTTTTCCAATTTACCTAATTTCCATTCCATTTTTAATTGATGATGTAGAATATTATTGTGAAATATTTATGCTCCTTTTTTCATTTTTTTTTTAAATTTACCTTTACTATTTACTATTGTTTGGACAGGAAATCAAGTAAATAGGATTTTGTTTTTAATTATAGTATAGATTTGACCGTGAGGTTGTAACATACATATATGATGAATTGGCTATATTATAAATTGTTTAAATTTGTTATATAGGGTATTATGTTACGTGAGAGCATTGAATATGGAAACAATATTACTAAGATTTTAGTTGATTTCTACTTTACATTTGCTTACAAAATAAGTTGTATTAAATTAGTTGGTGATAAACATCCAAAAATTCTACACGGTAATACCATACATAATATTACCAATTATGCTATTATGTTATTACCTAATTAATTAATGTATTTTCTACACGGTATTATAAATATATAAAAAAAATACAGAGAATTTGCAAACAATAATGTTACCAAAAATATTATTATATTAAAGAATATAATTAATATATCTGGAAGATCATATAGGGCACTCTTTGATCCTAAATCAATAAATAATTAGTTATATACACATTTAGCAGTACTAATGTTATTACTAATACTTTATATATATCTGCAGTATTGAACCTTTAGTGTGAGATAAGAAAGAAATAATCAGTTAAATGATGCCTTTATTTGGATGCACTAAGACTATTACAGTGCTCCATCACTTTGCAAACATGTACAACTTTGACTTTATTTTATACTTTAAATTATACTTTGCTTATCCTTTAGATTTTAATGTATTATTTTAAGCTAATTTATTTATTAACATTAAAAATACATTTTAAAGTGTGACAATTTATACTAATAAATCATTTTAAAAAGTGGCAAAAGATGATTTTCTAATTTGTTGCCACTGCATTAATTTAAAAAAAAAAAAATTGTTGCTATTGTTTACCTCGATCATCTCATAAATATCCATAATTTTTATTAGAGGGGTCTAATCAACACATAAACTGGAAAAAAAAATGACAATCATAAACAAAATATGTACAAAAATAAATGATAAAAACATTATGGTAATGATTAAGACATAATAAATTTACATTTCCAAAAAATCGCAAAACTCTGGAAATCCTGATTGAAAAGGAACTGTTATCAAGAGTTACATATCTTGACATAACTGGCTAATCAAAAAGAACATTCATTACTTGTCCTTATTCAAACACTTTCAAATATAAAGAAAAATTAAAACACTTGTGTTTAGATTAACTCTTCGTATCATTTTTAACTCTACACAATTGCATAAGAACAACCATAGGATTTGCAAGGCCAAAATTTAAAAATAAATAAATAAATAAGGTTTCAACTCTTGGCCTTGGTATATGTTGACCCCACACTGTAGCTTTCAATTGATTGTCCCTATAAACAAATAAACTACGGAGTACTTAATAAAAATACATATACAAAATACAATAAAAATAACAAAATTAGATAATTTACTTTGTATCCACGTACAATTAGAAAATCAATAAGTTAAGAAGGCTTCCCTGCAATGATTTTATCCAATGGGGAGTATATCTCAAGGACCCTACCAATAACGTCAAACATGTTAATAAAAAAAAAATCAGATGTAGATTAAAATTGTAAATGAGACTTACCAACGAATTGTTTATCATCTACAGACTTCAAAGATGAAAATGATTTCAATAAATAAATTTGTCTAGAAAAGTTGTCATTTTTTTTTTATATATTATTTAACCAAAGTAGCATAGTGAAATTACAACATAAAATAATGAGTGCATTTTTTGTAAATATAGAAATTACTTATCACCATAAAATTTTTAATAGCATAAACTTTTCATTGTTTGAAAAGCTTACAGTACTTACCAACATGTTCCCTTGGTATATGAGCATGAAGTTCCCTACAATGAAGTAAAAAAGAAAATTGTTATTTTGTAATTTATTTTTGCAGTATAGGAAGCAGCTTTGTAATGCATCTTTTTCCCAATTTCATATACAACACGACTTCTAGAAAAAAGCAAAATCGAAAAAAAATACCATTTGATAGGAAAATGTGCACTCTCTAGATTTTATGAAATCACCCCATTTTCTCTATGGGACTTCATATAGGTGCACACCAATCACGATCTAATAGCTTTGAAAGTCTTCAATGGAGAAATATCATAGGCAAGAATAAACATTGGATTCGTATAAAAAAGCAAAATTGAAAGAAAAAAAAAATCTCTTGATCGTGAAACATGCACTCTCTAGATTTTACGGATTCACTCCCCTTTCTCTATGTGACTTCATATAGGTGCGCACCAATTGCAGTCTAATAGCTCTGCAAGTCTTCAATGGAGAAATTAAATGTCCTGGGCAAGAATAAACATTGAAGCCGTAATACTTGTATGTTAGTATACATATCTATATCTCTATATATAATTACTCAATATAAAAGAATGAATAAATGAATATAAGGAAAAAATATTATCAATTAATAGATTTACCAATTAGGTTAATACTTGAATATGGAAACAATATTATCAATTAATAAATTTTAATTAATTTTTATTTTACATTTGGTTACCAAATAAGTTTTACAACAAAAGTTTGGGCGGGAAAATGAAATAGAAGGATTTTACTTTTATATATATATAGATATAGATAGATATAGAATATAGATTACCAATTAAAATTAAAGTTTTTATTATAATTGAACAATAATATTACCAATTATTATTTGAAGATTTTGTAAAACAATAAGTAAAATTGTATTATGGATAGAAAAATATATGTACTTTAATTTTAATTTAAATTATTAATAATTAATTTTATTTTATTTTTTAACAAAATCTTCCTTAAAGATTAATAGTAAAATAAAACTAAATCATTAATAACCGATTCTATTACATTTTTTTACGCAACATTTTTCTTAAAGATTAATATAGTAAAATAAAGCTAAATTATTAATAACCAATTTTATTACATTTTTTACGCAGAATTTTTCTTAAAGATTAATAGTAAAATAAGGCTAAATTATTAATAACCAATTCTATTCTATTTTTTACGCAAAATCTTCGGTAAAAGATTAATAGTAAAATATCTTAATGATTATTTTCCTTATTGATTTTTTTCATTTTTCAGAGTGTAGAAAAACATTCACATGGCTAATATTTCCTTTCATTATTTTCCATATTTCTATATTATTATTAATTTTCTCCCCAATATTATTATTAATTGTTTGGGCGTACGGCTTCCTTCTATTCTTTTTCATTTTTTCATATTATTATTAATTGTTTAGGCGAGAACTTGTAAAGGAGGATTTGTTTTTATTAATTAATATAGAATATAAATATAGGTTAATATAGAATATAGATTACCAATTAAAATTAATTTTTTTAATATTATATTGAACAATAATATTACCAATTATTATTATTATTATTATTATTATTATTATTATTATTATTATAATAATAATTATTATTATTACTACTACTATTACTACTACTACTACAGAGTAATTATGGCGATCCTGTAATTACGCCAAAAAATAAATACACTTTTGACCTATACAATGAGGAATTGAGCATGAACTTCATAACTGTCAAAACCAGCACCATGAGAATAAAACAACTTAACAAATCAAAACTTCAGAAGTCCGATTACTTCAATAATCAACGCAAAGAACTAAGAAGAATATAATAATAGTCAATTGGATTATTAAAGACAATTCATGCTATATCTTGTCATGTATATTACAACAGAAACACTTAACAGTACAACTCCCCATTCTCCAATCACCGATGAGTCACACATTTTATTGTGTGGCACTTAAAATTCTTGACCAATGAAAATATAGCAAAGAAATGAAGAGAGAGATTAGAGCAGTCAGCACTCAGTATCCCCTTAAACGGGCAGGAGTAGGCACCACTCAAAGCGAGATTCACATGAGGCTGCCTTTCATCAATGATAATGAAACTTCAATATAAGCAAAAAATCAATATATGAAATGGACTTGGAGTAACCGTAGAAATATTCAGAATAAATCATAATCTAGGCATATGATATGAATAGCTTTTCGCTGAAAAAATATTAAATTTGAACAATACAACCATGAAAAACGTATTGTATCTAATCCAATCAAACTACTTGGATGCTAAACCTACCGTTAATTTCGAAACGCGGCTAAACTGAATGATCAATGCTGATGACCTAGTGGGGAAAAAAGGGATGCAATATAAAATGAAGACTTATAATTTTTGTAGTCATCAACTCATTGTATTTATAGGTGAAAAATATGAGAATTATAAATTTGTAAAATTTTTCAAAAAGAAAGTGTATTTATTTATTTAAGGTATTACCCTAATCAATTCATTATATTGATATTCCTAATCAATTCATTGTATTAATATTCCTAATTAATCTTATTCCTAATTAATTCATAATATTGATATTACTAAATTTCCATTTTTCATTTGCTTACCAAATAAGCTTTATTAAGTATTTGACCAATAAAATATAAAATATTTAATTAATTTGACTACAAAAGTTTGGGTGGGAAAATGAAATAGGAAGATTTTACTTTTATATATATATAGAAGATATAGATATAGATATAGATTAAGGGCTAAGGATTAAATAAGTCCTTCAACTAATACTAAAATACAATTAGACCATCAAACTATAAAAAAAAAAAACAAAAAAAAAAAAAACATTCAATTGAATCATTATACTTGTTACAAATGTGCAATTAACTAATTTGACCTATAATAACATGTTACCTTTCTGTCACATGCCACATAAAATGCCACATATATTAATATTTCAAAACATTATTTAAATAATAAATCAAAATAATTGTATTTAAAAAAACAGACCACCATGACTTCTTCATCCATGTCGAACTAGATAGAGCCATCCAGTTTAACATGGACGAAATAGCTTGCAGATTTCTTCATCCAAAATGTAGTGATAGGTGAGTGTGTATAGTAGATGTTAGGAGTAGATAAGTAAGTGAATGTGAAGTTCGTAGATTGTAATCATAGACGAAGTTACAATTGTTATACCATAGCATCCAATTTAGATTGTGGACCTTAGTTCAAAAATTATGTGTTTATAATTAATGTAATATGTGTCTTCAGTTAATAAATTATATACTTGTAAATAAATAGAATATACATAATATGTTAATGCGTGTATATAATCTATTAATTTCACGAACATAATATGTTAACTATGTGAAGCCCCACATCTATATATCTATATCTATATATATATATATAAAAGTAAAATCCTCCTAACAAATTTTCCCCCCAAAACTTTTGTAGTAAAACTTATTTGGTAAGTAAATGTCAAATGGAACTTATTTGGTAAGTAAATGTCAAATGGAAATTAAATAAAATCTATTAATTGATAATATTATATATGGTATTATATTATATAATATAATTGATAATATTATTGTTCAAATATAAAATAAAATTAAAATAACAACAACAACAACAACAACAACAACAATAATAATAATAATAATAATATAATAATAATAATAATCCAAACAAAACTATATACAAAATAAAATTAAAATTTTTTAAAAAATAAGAATAAGACAAATGTGGCTCCCCTTAGTAAATGATATGGAATCATTTTGATCCTACATTGAAAATGTTTGGAAATGGGAGCTCTTGATCTCCTCTATATAAGAGGAGCAATGCTCCTCTTACAACCATTCAATTGTCTGCCCATCAATGTGGGCAAGTATTGAGAAGTCCAAAGGCTTTTTATAGTACTATTGACTCGACAAATTATGCAGTGAAACTGTGTCCACCTTGCAAGGTAGACATGGTTCAAAAATAGTTCATAATTATGAATATAATAATCAATATATAGTTCAAAAATTATGAACATATAGTTCTACAATTATGAACATAGTGTTGTGAACATACTTATGAACACATAGTTATCTAATTATGAATATAGTGATTCAATAATTGTGAATATGAAGTTGAACACATAATTGTAAATATGAACACATAGAACTGTGTCATAGTTATTGAATTATTATGAAGCTAAATCAACTGTGTTCAGTATTATAAAGCTTACATAATTGTGAATATGAACACATAGAACTGTGTCATAGTTATTGAATTATTATGAAGCTAAATCGAACTCTGTTCAGTATTATAAAGCTTATTATGTGTTGTATTACTGAGTTACTATATAATTTTTTGGAGTTTTGATTAAAGTTAAAATGATGAATTTATTAAAATTTTGACGAATTTATCAATAATTAAATAAAAATAAAAATAAAAATAATATAACATAATAATAATAATAATAATAGTAATCCAAACAAAACGATATACAAAATAAAATTAAAACTAAAATAAATAAATAAGAAGAAGACAAAAGGGTGCCACGGATTCCACTTTGTAAATGATGTTGGATCATTTGATCTCACATTGAAAATGTTTAGAAAAGTAGCTCTTGAGCTCCTCTATATAAGAGGATCAATGCTCCTTTTACAAATATAATAATTGCTTGCCCATCAATGTGGGCAAGTATTGAGAAGTCCAAAGATTGCAATGCTCCTTTTACAAACATAATTGTTTGCCCATCAATATGGGCAAGTATTGAGAAGTCCAAAGATTTTTTTTTTTGTACTATTCACCCGATAAATTATGCTGTGGAATTTTGTCTACCTTGCAAGATAGACATGATTCCAAAATTGTTTATAATTATGAATATATAGTTCAACAATTATGAACATATAGTTTTATAATTATGAACATAGGTGTTGTGAGCATAATTATGAACATATAGTTATGTAATTATGAATATAGAGATTCAATAATTGGGAATATGTTCACATATAGTTCAGTAATTATGAATATATAGTTCAAAAATTTGTTAAAGTTTTGGTGAATTTATCAATAATCAAATTACAATAATAATAATAATAATAATAATAATAATAATAATAATAATAATAATAATAATAACAATCCAAATAAAACAATATACAAAATAAAATTAAAATTAAAAAAATAAGAAGAAGACAAAAGGGAGTCACGGGTTCCCCTTTGTAAATGATGTTGGTGATCCCACATTGAAAATGTTTGCAAAGATGAGCTCTTGAGCTCCTCTATATTAGAGGAGCAATGCTCCTTTTACAAATGAGAAGTTCAAAGGCTCTTAATTTTTTTTAGTACTATTGACCCGGCAAATTGTGTTGTGGAACCGTGTCCATCATGCAAGATAAACACGGTTCCAAAATTGTTCATAATTATGAATATATAGTTTCACTATTATGAACATTGTGTTGTGAAAATAATTTTGAACATATAGTTTAGTAATTATGAACATAGAGTTCTGTAATTGTAAATATAGAGTTCAATAATTATGAATATGAAGTTCAAGATTATGAATATATAACTTTATAATAATGAACATATAGTTCAGTAATTATAAACATAGAATTGTGTCCACCTTGCAAGGTGGACACGGTTCCATAGCATAACTATTCGATTGACCCTGTTACATGTATACTTTCTCAACCTATTGAAGACCAACGTGTCAAAATGCTTTTATTTAAGAAACCTTATCCTAATGGGTTCTTATTTTAGTTTTTTTTTTAATTTTTTTTAATTTATTAGGGGGTTTAAGAAAGATTAACCCAAAACGTATATGAGTTGTTTTAGTTTTTAGAAGTTTGGAGCAAAATACTAAGTTATTCAATAATAGTTTTGGTGTTTTGATTAAATATAAACTGTTAAATAGACGAATTTTCTTAAAATTTTGATGAATTTGTCAAATAATCAAATTAGAATAACAACAACAACAACAATAATAATAATAATAATAATATCAACAACAACAATAATAATAACAACAACAACAATAATAATGATAATAATAATAATAATAATAATAATAATAATAATAATAATAATAATTCAAATAAAACTATATACAAAATAAAATTAAAATTAAAAAAAAAATAGTCACGAGCTCCCTTTGTAAATGATCTGGGATCATTTTGATCGCACATTATAAATGTTTGAAAAGAGAGAGTAATGATCCTCTAACAAACATAATTGATTGCCCATCAATGTGGACAAATATTGAGAAGTCAAAATGTTCTTATTTAAGAAGTATTAACTTTGTCTTCTTATTTTAGTTTTTATTTGTTTATTAATATTTATTTATTATTTATTATTAGTGGTGGGTTATGAAACATTAACTCAAAATGTATGTGTTGTATTAGTTTTTAGCAGTTTGGACAAAATTACTAAGTTATTATATAGAGTAATTTTTTTTGATATTTTAATTAAAGTTAAAATGTTAAAATGACGAATTTTTTAAAATTTTGGTGAATTTATCAATAATCAAATAATAATAATAATAATAATAATAATAATAATAATAATAATAATAATAATAATCCAAACAAAATGATATACAAAATAAAATTAAATTAAAAAAAAAAAAAAAACAAAACAAAACAAAATGGAGTCATGGGCTCCCCTTTGTAAATGATGTTGGATCATTTTGATCCCACATTGAAAATGTTTAGAAAAGGAGCTCTTGAGTTCCTTTATTTAAGAGGAGCAAATGTTTTTCTTACAAATATAATTGTTTGCCCATCAATGTGGGCAAGTATTGAGAAGTCCAAAGACTTTTTTTTTTTTTTTTTTTTTGGGTTTTTTGAGTATTTTTGACCGGTCAAATTATGTTGTGGAATTGTGTCCACCTAGCAAGGTGGATACAGTTTTAAAATTGTTCATAATTTTGAATATATAGTTTAAATTATGAATATATAGTTCTATAATTATGAACAGTGTTGTGAACATAATTATGAACATATAGTTATGTAATTATGAATATAGAGATTCAATAATTGTGAATATGAAGTTCAAAAATTATGAATATATAGTTTTATAATTATGAACATATAATTCAGTAATTATGAACATAGAGTTTTGTAATTGTGAAAAAAAATAGAGTTCAATAATTATGGATATGAAGTTCAAAGATTATGAGTATTTAGCTTTATAATTATGAGCATATAGTTCTGTAATTATGAACATAGAATTGTGTCCACCTTACAAGGTGGCCATGGTTCCACAACATAATTATCCGATTGACCATGTTACATGTAATATCTGTTCATATAAATTTTCTCAACTTATTGAAGCCCAACGAGTAAAAAACTCTTATTTAAGAAACATTATTTTAGTGGTTTCTTATTTTAGTTTTTTTTTTTTTAAAAAAAATACTTTTTTAATTTATTAGGGGGTTTAGGAAAGAATAAAACCCAAAAGGTATATGTGTTGTTTTAGTTTTTAGCAATTCGTAGCAAATTGCTAAGTTATTAAAAAATATTTTTGGTGCTTTAATAAAATATAAAATGTTAAACATGCGAATTTCTTAAAAATGGAACGAAAATATTTCAATAATAATATCTACATCATCAATTAAAAATGAAACGAAAATTATGTAAAAATATCACTGCATTTGATATTCTAATTAACTAATTGACTGAAAATATAAAATGATAACTAATTGAAATTCTACCATTATATATTTTCAACCAAGTAAGAGCATCTACATCAGTAGATAATATGGGGAGATTGCAGCATTAATTCACCCACTTCAAGTTTATAGCTGATGTAGGGGAGAATTAATTTGGGGAGAATTCATCTGCAAAAACAAAAATAATGTCAGAAAGAGAGAAAATGAAGAAACAAGCTGATGTGCGCGTTTTGCGCACAGCAGCAGCCCACACGAGCGCGTCAGGCGCGCCGATCCTTCTTTTTTTTTTTTTCTTTTTAATTTTATTTTTTTTTATTTTCGTTTTTTAATTTTGGTTTTTTTTTTTCCCTCCCCTTCCCACATTCTCTTTCCTAATCACTCTTACATTATCCCCCATTCTCCCCAACCATTGTGGATGCTCTAACACGTCCTGTTGGATTAAAGGTGTTAGCTCTAAACGAAGATGAAAAAGATTGTGTTGTCACTACCAATGTCGTCTAGAAAAGAGGTTTCAATAATGTGTAAATATAACCGGTGATATTAAGTTTTTATTTTAAATGAAAAATTGTTATATATCTAGACAATATATATATATATATATATTCCATACAAATGAATAAGGGTAGCAATTCATTTCTATAACTGAGCTGTTAGAGAACGAGCACATTTGCCTAATTTATGAAAATACTAAACAATGATAAATAAAATCTTTAAAGTTATAGCGCCGCAGGTGTACATCTATTTATTAGTTATTAATTTGAGCAATTATTTGCATAAATTCAAGAAATGATATCATCAAAATATATAAACGATCTAAACCATATATTTAATTGCACTATATAATATTTGATGTTCCAATTTAAATAATTATATATAAATTCATATATTCTTAACAAATCTATTCCGTGCATCGCACGGGTGCAAATACTAGTTTTCCAAATAATATTATTCTCCCTATTATTAAATTAAATATTCTAATAAAAATGTCCTTAAACCTAATCATGGGCATCTCCCTTGAACTTAATTATGGGCTTTGGGTAGATTATTTCTATAACCTATCTTTCTACTACACAAATATTCTTAACCCAATGTGCATATATTTTATATCATGCCCAATAATAATTATTTAGCCCAAATAATTTTAATTACCTAAGCCTACCAATTACCCAAATCCAAGTATTAAGCGCAAATTCTATCTATCTATAGTGGCAAATTTTGCTGTGAAACTGTGTCCACAATCGTTATATCCTACACCACGGCGCACATAGCACTGTGCACTGCCCGCCTCACAAAACGACGTCGTTTTGGGATAGTGTTGGGAGGCGCGGTAGGAAGTTGCTGAGATTATGTGTATTTGTTCACAACGTTATGTGTATTTGTTCACAACGTTATATGTATTGGTTCATACAGTTATGTGTATTTTTTTATACAATTATGTACATTCTTTTTATACAATTATGTACATCCGAATCAGAAAATTTGTGTGTATTATGTTAAAAGTTTATGTTTATTATGTATTATGTTAGATTATGTGTATTATCTTTTAAAAAGAGTATGTATATTTTGTTATATAATTATGTACATTCATGTATAACATTATGTGTATTCTAGTATAACATTATGTACATTCTTGAACAGCGGGTTTTTTTTTTAAAGAAAAAACTACTGCCATTCACTGGGGCGGGAAATTTCAAAAAAAAAAAAATAATTAAAACGACGTCGTTTTGCATCTGGGCGCATAGTGCAACGCGCGCCGTGGTGTAGGATATAAATTGCCCTGTGTCCACCTTGCAAGGTGGACACGGTTCCAAAACTGTTCATAATTATGAATACATAGTTCAAAAATTATGAATATATAGTTATATAATTATGAACATATAGTTTTATAATTATGAACATATAATTCTGTAGTTATGAATATAGAGATTCAATAATTGTGAATATGAAGTTCAAAAATTATGAATATATAGCTTTATAATTATGAACATAGAGTTCTGTACGTAATTGTGAATATAGAGTTCAATAATTATGCATATGACGTTCAAAAATTATGAATATATAACTTTATAATTATGAACATATAGTTCATTAATTATGAACATAAAATCGTGTCCATCTTGCAAGGTGGACATAGTTTCACAGCATAACGATTGATCTATAGTTTAGCCATATTCTATAAATAATCCTAAGCCCAAAATAATAATATTATCATACTATATATATATATATATATATATATATATATATATATATATAAAAGGATAATATTATTATTTAGGGCTTAATCATTCCTCAATCCAAAATTGGGTATGCCTCCGCAGAGGTTTAATTGTGGGGAAATGATATGAAAAATATAGTAGTTTGAAGAATGATTAATCAATAACATATATCTCATTAAAATATATGCACATTGGGCTAAGAATATTTTTGGGCATGGTTAAGAATATCATGCCCAATAATAATTATTTAGCCCAAATTATTAGTTAGAAAATAATAAAAAGTAGAATAGTTGTTTTGAATTTATTAATTCGGAAATAAATTTGGATGAAGAGTTTGAGTGTGTGTAGGAGTTGAAATAACTAACCAATGATATGTAGGGGTGTGCAAATTTCGGATAATTTTCAGTTAATCGACCGAAACGACAAAGTTCGGTTAACCGTTTTCGAACCGAACTTTTTCGGTTCGATTAATGGTTAAAAGAATTTTAAAACTTCGGTTAACGGTTAATTCACTTTGAAAGGTCAGTTAACCGAAGTTTTTAATATATATATAAATAATAATATAAATATAAATACTAATTTGAAGTTATGGATGTTTGAAGTTTATAATTAATGTTTTTGTATATTTTGTTATGAATTTATTATGATATGTATTTTATTTTAATTGAATTTATTATTTTAGGTGTTATTTTAGAATTTTAAATTTTAGCTTTAAAAAGTTCGGTTAATCGGTTAACCGAAAAAATTTTCGGTTCGGTGAATTCGGTAGAGCAAAGTTCGGTTCGGTTAACGGTTAAAGGAAAAAAAATTTCGATTAATTCGATTCGGTTAAAACGGTTCGGTTAACCAATTGAACACCCTTGACATGAAGTACATATCATTAATAAATTTTGGATTAGTTAGAAAATAATAAAAAGTAAAATAGTTGTTTTGAATTTATTAATTCGGAAATAATTTTGGATGAAGAGTTTGAGTGTGTGTAGGAATTGAAAATTAAATTTAAGGTGTAGGAATTTAAAAATGATAGTTAAAAACATTTCAAAATTGCTAAAATTATTCAATTTCAGCTCCACTGTAGTAATTTTCATAATTATCAGAGTCATAATTTATGGGATAAACAGGAATTGAATATCTGTAAGATTCTCCTATTTCATAATTTATGTGTACATGTTGTTGATGAAATTCTGCTTCAAAATTTTTAATGTGTTTTGATTGAGAAACTAATTCGATTATTTCTTCAACCAAATTTTCTAAAATTTTTCTTCTTCAAAATCTATTTCCAATTGTTCTTTTAATTTGTCTAATATAAATTTTTCTTGGAATGTGAAAATTTTTAAATACTTGATAATTTGTTTTACCAAGTCTGGGTAGAGAAATTTTAGATAATAAATTTTTTTGTTAAAATTTGATATATTTATTGTATATTCAAGAAATTCTTTATCTTTTTTGTCACTCTAAAAATGATGAAGGAAACAAATTCAAGACCCATCAAGGAAGATTTCCTACACCAAGAATTTTGAAAAAAGGCTATTGATGAAAAATTGAAAGACAACTACTTTTGAAAATTGGTACCCATACTGCAATCGTTATGCTATGGACCCGTGTCCAGCGTGCATCTTCTTTTTTTTTTTTTTTTTTTTTTTTTTTTTTTTTTTTTTAATTCAGACCGCTTCGTTATAGGAGTATATGTTCATAATTTTATTACTATATGTTCATAATTGTAAGTTCATAATGTCAGAGCTCTATGTTCATAATTCCATAACTGTACATTCATACTTCTATAACTGTACATTCATAATTCCGTAACTGTACATTCATAATTCCGTAACTGTACATTCATAATTCAATAACTGTAATTTCATAATTTTCGAAGCTCTATGTTCACAATTTTAGAGCTCTATGTTCATAATTTTATCACTATATGTTCATATTGTAAGTTCATAATGTCAGAGCTCTGTGTTCATAATTTCATAACTGTACATTCATAATTGCATAACTGTACATTCATAATTCCGTAACTGTACATTCATAATGCAATAACTGTAAAATCATAATTCTCAAAGCTCGATATTCACTATTTTAGAGCTCTATGTTCATAATTTTATCACTATATGTTCATAATTGTAAGTTCATAATGTCAGAGCTCTGTGTTCATAATTTTATAACTTACAATATTCATAATGCCATAACTGTACATTCATAATGACACAAACGAATAATGCCGTTAACAGCATTAACTGCGAAACAAAATCAATTTTTTTTTTTAACTGAAATGACGCGTTTTCCCCCAAAACGACGTCGTTTTGGACTCGTGTCCACAATGCATTGTGGACACGAGTCCACTGCATAATTTGCGCCTACATGGGTCCCAACTCCCAACCTTCAGATAAAATTAAAGACTTCATGGCTAAGGAATGTGGGCCTGTCTCTTTCAAGAGATAAATTCAATTTATCTCTGAGTTGTAAAAAGATAAGATAAGATTCGTTCTTATTTTCATCTCTATTACAACATGTGAAAAATGTAACATTTATTATCCACTCAAGAAATTTTTTCGATAATAAATTTTCGTTAAAATTTGGTATATTTATTGTATATCCTCAAGAAATTCTTTATCTTTATATTTTTCATCTAAATAATATATCGTAAATATGTTTTCAAAATTTCTTTCAACTTGAAAATTTTCATTATTTCCAAAATAGTCTCGAATAAACTTTTTTTGTCCATGTTTTCAATTTTTTCTAGAGGTTTTCTTTTCCAGAGGCGTTGTTTTGAGAATTTATATTTTCAAAATTTTACTATTTCAAATGGTTTTTTAAGCTTTGCTTCTTCTTCTTCTCTTTACTACTGCCAGATATAATCTTTCTTCATCTTATCAGTTCATGTTAGTTTTTATGCTTACTATTTAATCATATTTTATCTAAAACCCTCACCTTTTCATCCCTAACCTACTACTGGATTTCTCCATCTACAATACTAACAACATCTATGAACCTTATTTGGGTACTCTTTTCCCTTTCTGGTACTTCTTCCCCCAAGGTTTTCTAGACTACATGGATTGCTTCGGCTCAAATAGGATTTATGTCTATTGGATAAAGATACACATATAATTAAAAATAAGAATAAAAACTAACATAAAGTAAGAAGATTAAGTTGAGATCATACCTCTTAGTAGCAATTTGAAGAAGTTGGAGCAAAGAAATTTAGTGTGAGAATTTAGAGCGTATGAACAAATGGGTTTTCATTATGATGCATAAGGTGTGTGTGTGTGTATATATATATATATATATATATATATAGTAAGAAGATTAAGTTGGGATCATACCTCTTAGTAGCAATTTGAAGAAGTTGGAGCAAAGAAATTTAGTGTGAGAATTTAGAGCGTATGAACAAAGGGGTTTTCATTTTGATGCATAAGGTGTGTGTGTATATATATATATATATATATATATATATATATATATATATATATATAGAGGATCAGGTGCACATGCCACTTCTCGTGCGAAAATACGTTTGGTGCACTTGAAGACTTATAATCATGCACTTGAAGGCAAAAAAATTGCATTTGAAGGCAAGTAGATGTGAGATGCAATTTATGGTACCAAAAAGGGAGATTATTCAACTTAAGTGTTATTAAACCAACTACCCATACAAATCATTTGTAAATCTCACAAATTTCATTAGAAATTTAGTTATATGTTATTGAAAAGAATGCACAGTATATAACAAATACTGCCCAGAAATTGTGCAATTGAAGACAAAAAACATGCACTTGAAGGTATAAAACTGTGTACTTGAAGGCAAAAGGGTTCACTTGAATGCAAGTTTTTTTGTTTTTGTTTTTGTTTTTTTTTTTTTAAATATTTACACAATAGTAAGACACACATACACTTTTAGCATTAAATTGAGCACTTGAAAGCATAAAGATGATCACTAGAAGGCAAGAGAGAGAGAGAGAGAGAGAGAGAGAGAGAGAAAATGATACTAAAAGGGAAAATTCGAATTAAATTAATTATGCACTCTTAGAAGGTAAAACATGCACTTGAAGGCTACATAACGTGCACTTGAAGGCCAAAAGATTTGTACTCAAAGACACAAAGATGTACACTTGATGAGTGTCGAATCCAACAAATAATAAATTACTTACTCCTACAGAATTGCAATAATGATGAGTAAGGTCGTATCATAGAGATTGATTTGATTTAATTTTATCCCAAGATTAGATTAAGAAAGGAATAACAATTCAAGTTCAAAATGTAATAATAAAATGACAAAGAATATTAAGTAAAAATGAATCATAGGAAAACTAGTATCCAAGCCAAGGAATAACATCAGAATTCATACAAAGAAGTGATCATTGAAATAAAATGTAAATCCTTTTATCTTACACCAAATTGGTTATGGTAATTAACAAGCTTTAACAACCTATCTCTCCTTACATTATCGGTAATCAGAACAGGCTCTTCGATTACTTGCCTAAATAATTAACAACCCTAAACAAATTCTTAGGATTTAATTAACTATCATCATTAAGAATTACAAAGACTACCAATTATGATTTCCCACTTGCATTTCTGTTTGACCAAAATCTGACACCATACGCATTTTCCACTCATTTTTTCTATTTTAGTACACGATTTTCAAAAGTCCTATTTTTGTCCACTCCTATGCTTTTTGTCCTATTACAGTCAATTTCCCTTAATATTGATGGTGTTGATTAATGGAAATGATGATGATTATTAAGCTAAATGGTAATTAGTGAGATTGATATATATATATATATATATATATATATATATATATATAGAGAGAGAGAGAGAGAGAGAGAGAGAGAGAGGGGAAAGGGTTCAGGTGCGGGTATAGCTTCCCATGCGGTTAGATCTGAGCCGTTGATTAAATCTAGATCAACGGTTCAAATCAATGAAAATTAAAAAAAAAAAAAAACACGTGTCTGGAAGTAAGAAGCATAATCTAAAAATGACACACCTTAAATGATAGAAACACGCACCTTAAGGGGGCGTTTGGTTCAGGTTATATAAGATAACCAAGGGAATGTGACATTCCAAAGCTCACATTCCGATGTTTGGTTCATATTATCTCAGGGAATCTAACATTCCCAAGGAATGTCACATTCCCTCCACATAGGATTTTGAAGGGAATGTGATTCCCTTCAAAATCTTAGGTAATCTAAGATAACCTTGGTTATGTTAGTTATATATATATATATATATATATATATATATATATATATATATTTATTTATTTATTTATTTATTTATTTATTTATTTATTTATTTATTTATTATGTTATGTTAGTTTATAAAATAATTTTGTTTCTCAAGTTCAAGATTTTAGTTAATATTTTAAAATCATGTGATTATATATGATACCGTTATCTTATTTATTTATTTTAATTTTTAAATTTATTAAAATATATGAAAATATGTTTAAGGATATTATAGTGTGTATAAAAGATAACCCTAAACCAAACATCATTATATTACATACCCCAATTTTAACCAAACACAGGAATCTAACATTCCCAGTAATCTAACATTCCCAGCAATCTAACATTCCCTAGGTAATCTTACATTCCGTGAACCAAACGACCCCTAAGTGTTAGATCTTAAGCACAAACTCACGCATATTAAGTACAAAACCCACGCACTTTAAGTATTTAACTCACAGACCTTAAGTTTCAACAAGTACTGGCATTAAGCACAAACTTACACATATTAAGTACAAAACCCACGCACATTAAGCACAACCTCACGCACATTAAACACAAAACCCACGCACTTTAAGTATTAACTCACAGACTTTAAGTTTCAACAACTACTGACATTAGTCACTAACCTCACACACATTAAGCACAAACCCTACGCACATTAAGCACAAACTTCACTCACATTAAGTACAAATCTCACGCACCTTAAGCACAAAAGCCTACACTTTAAGTTTTAACAACTACTCACATTAAACACAATCCCATGCACATTAAGCACAAAACTCACACACCTTACGCACAAGACTCACGCATCTTATATACAAAACTCACGCATTTTAATCACAGAACCGCTCACCTTAATTTTGACCTAGATACAAAAATTACAAAATTGCCACAGCATTTTTTTAAAAAAATTTTGGTAATTCTGGACGTTGATTTAAGTGAGATGAATGGCCCAAATTAAACCGCACAATCGCACCTGAGCACCCTAACCGCACCAAAACCTAATTCTATATATATATATATATATATATATATATATATATATATATATATATATATATATGTGTGTGTGTGTGTGTGTGTGTGTGTGTGTGTGTGTGTGTGTGTGTGTGTGTGTGTGTGTGTGTGTGTGTGTGTGTGTGTGTGTGTGTGTGTGTGTGTATAAAATTATTTTTGTAATTATATATCTTTTATTTTTATTACGTTATGTTAATATATAAAATAATTTTGTTTCTTAAGTTCAAGATTTTAGTTAATATTTTAAAATCATGTAATTATATATGATACTGTTATCTTATTTATTTATTTTAATTTTTAAATTTATTAAAATATATGAAAATATGTTAAAGATATTAGTGTGTGTGTATTACATACCTCAGTTTTAACCAAAAACAAGAATCTAACATTCTCAATAATCTAACATTCCCAGCAATCTAATATTCTCTAAGGTAATCTAACATTCCGTGAACCAAACAGTCCCTTAGAATCTTTTTTTTTTTTTTTTTTTTTTGCTCAAAAATGACGTATTTTGAGAGAAATATCACATTTAAAAAAGAACAATAACTAATTGTCAGCTGCCTAGTCTGCCGCTACCGAGTCGACGCCTAGGCGGGCGACCGCATAAATCACTGATTTTGGTGATTTTCTTGGCGGCCAGTTACCGCCTAGTGTCTAGGCGCGATTTTTGCAGCAATACCAGTAGGTCGCCGGAAAAGGCGACCAAACCGATCGCCTTGTTAGAGATGGAGACCAGTTGGTCGCCATCTCTGTCAATTGGAAATAGCGACTAATTGGTCGTCATCTCCAGTTGATGGAGAAGGCAACCAGTTGGTCGCCATCTCCAATCGACGGAGATGGAGACCAAACTGGTTTTTATCTCTGTCAACCGGAGAAGGCGACCAACTCGACCGGCCTGCTGGTCATGCCTTTGTCGGAATGTCGTCGTAACTTTGCCGGTGCATTATTGACTTGTTATAGCAGGTCACAATTAGGGCTTTGGGCTTTGATGCACTAAATTAATATATTAATGTGTCTAATTACAATTTTTAAAAATTCAAGATCCTAATTAACTTCTTATACAAAGTTGGAGAATGTATTTGACTCTTTTTCATTTTAAAATCATATAGTTTAAATTTTACATTTTTTGAATTTAACGGATCGAGATGCAATTATTCCATTGAATTGAATCTGAAGTAGTTGTGAATGTTGAGACGTTAAACTCCGGATAGGATGTCCTAATTCAAATTCGAAATTCGAAATTCGAAATTACGAGCGTCCTAAATGGACCCCATACGGGCCCAGCCCAACAAGCCGTTTCCTAATGTTCTTCCCCACTTTATTTTTAATTTTTAATTTTTGTTTGAGAATCACTCACATTTCCCGCCCATTTGCCAACTGGCAGCCCTTAAACTCTGTTAACTGTATACACACTCTCTCTCACCATATATACTCACGCTTTCCTTCCATCGTTCTCATCTGCATACGCAATTCTCTCTCTGAATTTGCAGTTAATTTTCTCTCTCTCTAGAAGTTTCGGAAATCCTCCATGGAAGAGGCCGCCAAAGAACAGACATCTGCTTCCGGTAAAATGTTTTGATTCTTCTTTCGGTCTGCATGTGTGAAATGATGTGATTTTGCATTTGTGCGCGCTTGCTTGTGTGACGAATAGGTTTTTTTGCAGCTAGTGCTAGGCGATCTTCTTCGAGGCTGCTTCGGTATCCGCTGCGATCGGCTGGAAAGATGAAGGAGGAGAAGGCGCCTCTCGCTGATTCCTCTAACTCATCTGCTCCCAGGAGGTTCATCTCTCTCTCACATATGCGCTTGTGATTATCTGTTTCTGTTGTATGTTGGTGTGCGTGTGTTTTTGGTTCTAGATTGTGATGAATCTTATGGAATTTTAATGTTTTAAAGTCAAGTCAGTATATGCAACTCAGTGCAGTTCCTTAGAACGATCACTCTGTCATCATAAAATGGGTTTATCGCTAATTTTTGCACTTTTGGTCTAAAATTTTTCTTCCATTCCCCCTATGTGTGGGTGTTTTCTGCTGAATATGGTTGAATTCTGCTTCCCGTATTGCCTAAAAAATTAATTAAAAAAATGAATATACAGGTGAGTGACAAGAGATGTATGCAATTAGAAATATTTTGTCGGTTCATTTGTTTGACATTTTATTGTAAAGAATTACCTGCTTGGCTCATTTTGATTGAGACTTAATGCTAATAGTGGTCTATAAGGCTCCTACTTGATGTTTTGCACTCAAATTATTTAAATTCAAGTAGACTGTGATTTGAGAGTATTTGTATGCAATTTTGAAGTTATCTAATTAACCAGTCAGAGAATATTTTGCAGTTGTAATGTGCATAATGAGATACTAGATTTGTAGATGATCTAATTTCTCTTCCAATGAATTTAATTAACGAAAGAATCTGTATGATTTCTTCAAAGAAGATGAAAATTTTACAAATACCAGTCAATACTATGTTGCAGTTCTTATGTGCATACTGAGATACTATATTGCTACACGACCTAATTTTTCTTCAAATGAATCTTGTGAATTAAATCTGTACACTTGCTTGTGGACCCTAGTGTGTGCCTGATAATGCATATCTTGTATTCAACTGCAACTAGGGGAAAGCCTGCACCATCTGTGAGCAAGAGTGTTGGTGTCCTCGATCTGAATGGCAAGGACAAACCTGCTAAGCCTCCAAGAAGGATGTCCGTTCCCTCCAAGTCAATTGCTAGTCCTGCTTCACGACAAGTTGGAAACATCACTCCAATTGCTGAGGCTAGATCAAGAAGATCCATTCGTAATGAAGGGAAAAGTGATACCCCACTTTCGGATGTTTCAAAGTCTTTAACCAAAAGGAAATTCAATGTTATATTTTCAGCATCATACTGGCTAAATCAGATCAAGCTTTCTGAATCTTCTGCAAAACACTCTATTTCCCTTGGGTTTTTCAAACTTGGCTTAGAAGCTGGATGTGAGGTATGCCTTGCTTTATGATTTCAGAGCTTTATGGAATTAATACAAAAAACAATGATCTATTTTAGTCCTCAAAGACAATGTTTATGGTTGATAATGTCTTTTCAAACTGAATTAATGCTGCTATGATGGGAATAGATTGATAAGTTGAATAAGTTGTTTATTGGATGTTTTGCTCATGTATCTACATGTGATAATACTAACCATTTCTAGTGTTTGTTCTACAAAAAATTGTGTCAATAGCCTCTTCAGCGTATGAGGGATGAGCTTAAAGCATATACACAACGTCATAACCTCGTGGAACTTGGAGAGCCTCTGAAACAACTGTTTGAAAGCTACAACATTTTACCAGACTTTGAGCAATTGCAAGTGTCTGAGACTTGTTCCCATGTGCCTGAAGAGGGTACACGATCTTCAGATGATGAAATACACAGCTCTTCATCTGTGGCAGACTTTGAGAAAGTGGTGCCTAAACCCCCCACTAAAGAGACTGCTGCAGAAACTGGCCAAGCAAAGGAATCAACTAGGAATACTACAGTGAAGAGTGATACTGCTGCAACAAAGACAAACCGGTCTGAGAAGAAAGTTGCTGCAGTCTCAGGAACTCGTGGTCGCAACACACAAAAGAAGCAACAAAAACCAATTAAGAATAATAATGATAAGGTGAAAAGTCAGGGAAAGAAAAGTGCAAATGAAGGTAATACCTAACATCTTTCCAATTTCCATCCTTTCCAAAATCTGAATCTACGCGTTTGCTAACATTTTGTTACTGATAATCTCATCATAGGGCTTATTGATGCTCCACCTCCAGAGAAGGTGCTAGAAGAGAACAAAGAAAACTCGGTAAACTTTCTGAAATACATACATTGAAGACTTTAATCTATATCTCTATTTCAAGGTTTTAAATTATTGTTGACTCTGTCCAATGTGATGTATTTTAGGATGCTCTCCAAACAGAAGCCCTCAGTTGCACAGATGAGTAGAGAGGCATTAAACCAAGAAACAGTGGAATGTTTGCTTGATGGTTCTGTTTCAGCCTTAGCTGAAGTCAATAGCTTGTGGTTTGGTATTTTTTACTTTGGCCAGACTTGTTTGCTTTGTTACTATTATACACCTGTGCTTTCACAGTATACTAAAATCTGTCGTCTTGTGATGAATTCCCAAAAATTCGTCTAATGGGTTTGTAATTATATATTATATTTGGCTAAATGAATGATTATTCATATGAGAATTGGATGCAAATCATTTGTTTTATTTGAAAATCGGCTTTATCTAGGAAATGGACTACGCAGCCACGCAGATGATTTTACTTGATCTCCCCCGACAATGTTTATGGTTGATAAGGGTTCATTCCGTAAATATGCAATTTTTACACCATGGACTTGGTTCAAAACCATATTTAGTTATGTATTTTCAGTTAATAAGTTATGTACTTACAAATAGATTGAAGATCGTAATATGTTACATATATATAATTTATTAATTACAGATTGAACATATTATGTGTTTTTAATTAAAGATATATATATATTAAATTAACTGTACACATCATGTAAATATAATTTTGGACCTACTATTGGCTATTGTGGATTTTAGTCCATGCTATAGTTTGCCGTAAATATGCATCGGAGAAGGTTGTGTTAAGAAATCATAGAAATTGTAAATAATAAGGAGAAGGAAAATACAGAGAATGGAAAGGGAAAGGCAGATCATCTTATTCCATTTCTTCATCATAGTACAATGATCTATATATATACAATGATACAATGAAGAGATATGATAATAGAGAATAAGAATTAATTTCACTTTTGGTCCCACGACTTTTGAGTTCTTATCACTTTTGGTGCACAACTTTAAATTTTTTCACTTTTGGTGCCTAATTTTGTTATTTTTATCAGTTTTGGTTCTTCCAGCCAAATTGACGGTAAAATATTTCCGGATTTTATATTTTAGGGACAAAATCGTCATCCAATTTAAAGATCTTCAATATTTAAACAAAAGAAAAATCATACTAAGAGGAAAAAAAGAGTTTGCCAATGGTCGAAACTATAAATCCCATAGATCTGTCTGGTTTCTGCCCGTCTTCCCCATTATTCTCATCGATCAAACACCTATAGATATGATTTTAAGTGATTTTGTTTAGATATTGAAGATGCTTCCTTAGGATGACGATTTTACCCCTAAAAATATAAAATCCAACAACATTTCGCTGTCAATTTGGCCGAAAGGACCAAAACTGATAAAAATAACAAAGTTAGGCACCAAAATTAAAAAATTTTAAAGTTGTGCACCAAAAGTGATAGAACATCAAAAGTCGTGGGACCAAAAGTGAAATTAATTCTAGAGAATAATTACATCTGTTACAGACGTTACAAAGCTATTATTAATGTCCACCTAAATCTATTTACAACACTCCCCCTTGGATATTATTTGACAATGATCTTGCCTCATTAAAAACTTGCTAGGAAAATCATGTGGGAAAAACCTAGTCAAGAAAAGAGTACATTCATTAAAAACTTCACTAGAAAAACCACGTGAGAAAAACCTAGTTGAAGAAAAGAGTAAATGATATATGTAAAAACATATATTGTATTGGTCGCCTCATTAAAAACCTTAACTTAAGAAAACCCTGTGGGAAAAAATTAGTTAAGGGAAAAAGAGTACAACCATAAGCCTTTAAGACGCAAACTGCATAATCTTCAGGATTTTGGGGTTTGTCCATTTAAGCACTTATTTTGCAACATTTCCCCATTTACATCATTATATCATACACATGTCTCATTAACAACCACTCTAGAAAAACCCAATGGGAGAAAACTAGTGAGGAAAAGAGTACATGATGTGTTGCAAATAGTGCGCAACTGTTAGTCTTTTATGACTTAATCTTCAGGATTTTACGTCCAATCTTCCGGATTGATTCGAGTAAATGTACTTTCCGTCTCCCTCTGAAGATAACAATCTTAAAGTTCTACATATATTTAGAAAATTTGAGAAAATGGATTGGACAAATCTTCTGGATTGTCAAGAGTAAATATCTAATAATCTTATGGCTTTTCTAGAGCTCACATAACATTCGTGCAACACAAGTGTTATTGTCCTCATTTTGAACATTTAGGGAAATTCATTATATAATAACAAGTTTGGACTTGGCATTGCGGGGATCAAACAAAATAGCCAGTACCAAAGTAGCCTATTAAAACCGTATCATAGTTTCTTACATAAATGTCATGTCTTTGTATCTCGAAGATACCGGAGGATATGTTAATCATTATTCAAGTACTTCATTTGTAGGAGGAGCACTAGATTTTGCTAGCAATTTCATCGCAAATATCATGCATGTTGCGATTATGAAACTTCTGATTCTAAAATGGTGCTCCAACGGTAATGAAGTAAGGGACTTCGAGTCCAAACGGTTCCTTATCTGCTTCAGGAGATTATTAGGCAATCTTTAGTTTGATAAAAACATGACACTTATGCATATAGACATGTGAAAATGCATTTTTTTTAGATGTAGGCTGACTAGTGTATATAAAAAAAAATTATTCAAGAAAAAACTCGATCTTCAAGTCGAGATAATACTTATAGCTTTCACAAGCTTTTTATTTCAAAAATCTCAGGTCTTTAAGCATGAACTGACATCATCCATCTCTTTATATATTTCATTGATGTTTACACTATCAATCTTGACTGAGATAATAAGTCCATTATCAATTCTTTATTGAGCACATAATGATACATATTATTCCTTCTATATGAGGATAATAACCCCATTTGCAACTCTTTAAAAAATAAATAACGGCACATAATAATACTTAAATAAATCCTCATTTCGAGAATTATGAATCCATTAGGGATTTTTCAAGATAAATTTAACTGCATATCTAAATTTATTATTCTGTCAATTGTATTATGTAGCGGAATTTAATGCCATTTACCGTGGGAGAGTATATTTGATTAAAATCAATTAAGGGTCTCTGCGTGAACCCATAGGCTACAAACTCGCTTCATCACCTCATTAGCCTTATTTCTCTTTCATGCACACACCCATTTGTAACCTTCAGGGTTAACGCTCAAATGGTGTATTGTTATAAAGAGAATTATCCATTTTAGCGAGTCAAGCTATGCCTTAATTGCTCCTTTATACATTAAATAGTCATGGCACTTCCGGTGCCTAACTCTGAATCCAGATTATCATATAACGGAGCAATTTGTAATGGCAATTGTGTTGTCGACAACTATAACCTTTTTATAAATGTCTCCCATTTTTGTAAAAGTAATGGCAATTTCTAAAACAACCAGATTCTAAGTATTTCCCAAAGATATTTTGATATGGTCATTCCGCATCCCTAGTATTGTGTTTGTTTGGTGCACCTGTAAATTGACTAGGGTTTCTCGTCATCTGGATGAGCATCTTCAGGACTAAATTATTCAATGCTTCAAGAGTGACAATGTTTCTATACTAGATCTAGTATAATGATTCTTATTTCTTACACCGATGGATCTACTATACTTCTGGTATCAAGGAGTACCGATATATTCATTTGGTCTAGGTTGGGGAAGGTACATGAGACCTAGTAACTCTTTTATGATCAGTATGATCAATAAATGTATTTGGCAGATTATTTAATATCGCAAATATATCATTTTCTGAATTTCCAGTTCAGTCTAACTAGTACATGGATTTAAATAATAAAGATATTTTCATTTTATGAAATTTCTTGGCATTCTATTAAATTTGAACTCTTATCTCCCCCTAATGCCGAGAAACGATCTTCATTAATTAAGTATGCAGTCAGCGTACCTAAGGATATGTATTGGTCTCCTATCATGTGCTCTTGATATTAATTAATCAAGAGACAGAGGCTTCTTTGGTAGCCTTTTTAGAGGTACGTTGTGGTGGTCATATATTGAAATAGACTGCGCACTATAAATATAGGGAAATGTTTATTTTGAAACCATGTACTAGGTGTAACAATTCTTGAGGGATTGGTTCGTGATATGCTGTGAGTTAGATTTGGATTTAAAACAAAAGTATATCCCAAAACAGATAATTCAATAATTTCTCCTGCACACATGCTCTATAAAGTACTCATGTGGATAAGAAATTGTAAATAACAAGGAAAAGGAAAATACAGAGAATGGAGAGGGAAAGACATATCATCTTATTCCATCTCTTCATCATAGTACAATGATCTATATATACAAGATACAATGAAGAGATATAATAATAGAGAATAATTACATCCGTTACAGATGTTACAAAGCTATTATTAATGTCCACCATAAATCTATTTACAACAGGTTGTACATTTTTATGCATTTCGCAAAAATTAGACAAAATTGTGTAAAAAGGTAACTGGGTTAGTTTCTTAGAGAACAGAAACTTTTGTTTTTCTTTGTTTTGAAAACAAAACAGAAACCTTAATTATATACAAATATGAAATATGTATATGCATCGTATATACGGCGTAATTTAAACTTAAGGAAAAAAAAAAAACCTTTTTCTCCTCTCTTCCCCACAGTCTTGAACTATGTCTCTCCTTTCTCTCTCCAATCTTTCGCCATTTTTTTATAGGCATAGTTGGGCAATTATACCATAGACATACTAACAAATTATAGAATTTTATAACACAAAACATAAAAAATTACAATAGAAGACACAAAAATTACAAACAAGACACATAATCATATATACATGTTATATATTTATTTATTTTTCAAATCTAATTTAAATACATAATTTGTGTTTATAGACACAAAATTTCACAACACAAAATATCAAAATTCATAATATTTTGTTATTTGTTACTAATTTGTAGGTACATAATTCATACTCTTAAAAGCACAGAATTTTATAATACATAACACAAAAATTTATATCATAAGACATACACATGCACCAGAGTCCACAGTGCACTATAAATCCTGGTCCATAGTATAAGGATTGACATAGTTGTTTGACCGATTGTCATAGGTTGGCGGCAGGTGCCAAGTAGAATTATTAAAGTGGACCGGCTCACCCCATTAGGTCCTACCCTACTATGGTTTGCCTATGGATTAGAGCTCGTGGGCAAATTTTACTATGGACCATGGTCCATGTAGTAGCATTGATCATAAAGTCAAACGACGTCGTATTAGAATCAATATGATTTGACCATCAACTTGACTCAAGACGGTCTTGGAATTCACCATCTTGCAATTAAGGAATCGACTAATAACAAATTTCTTTGCCCCAACGTTTCCAAAGATGACCCCCTATATTTCTTTCTTTTTTTTTTTTTTTGAAAAATTCATAATTCACGGCTAGAGTCTCATGTCTTCTTCAATTGCAATTTGTGCCTCCGTAGTAGTGGCACTACACATATAAATCTAGGACCAAAAAAGAAATTGACATTCAGAACTGAATAGACTGAAATGTTCACCTATTTAACGCCATTTAAATAGGTTTGTTGATAGAAGACAAAAAATGATCATGTCACAATAATATTAGGACCAATAAAGAATATTTTCAAAAAAGGAATAAAAAGTAAAATGTCACCTATAAATTCCAAAAACAAAATTTTATTATTATTATTATTATTATTATTATTATTATTATTATTATTATTATTAAATTAAATTAAATTATTAATGAATATAAATACCAACATATCCCTACACTACTACTACTAATAATAACAACAACAACAACAACAACAACAATAATAATAATAATAATTATTATTATTATTATTATTATTATTATTTATAAATAATTTTCCCTTTAACTTTTTTTTTCCCATAGAATTACTTTTAAAGAGTTTTTCACTCTAATGGTAAAGTGCAGTGGCAACAATAGAGGACCGCATTCTCCTTCAAAACATTGCCTGGTCCATAGCCAGAGAGAGAGAGAGAGAGAGAAAGAGAGAGAGAAAGAGAGAGAGAGAGGGGGGAGAGTCGAGGTATCATGACGAGAGGAGTTGGGCACTTGGGCAAAACAGAAGAGTTGAGCTGAGAAGAGAGGTTATTGCCTATTTTATCAACTAGGGAGGGTTAGAGTAAATAGGCAATCCAGAACCAAATCCCAAATTTTCATTTGGAGAATTGTGGAAAATGAATACAATTTTCCCCTCTAAACATGCCCAAATGCCTAATAACAAACAATTAAAAGCTAACTACTATGTAATATGATGACACTTCTAATGCTTGAAACAGGAACCACATTCTCAATGTTCTTGATATAGAAAATTTTACTTTACAGAAGCCTGGCAACACAATGCAGCAAATCTTACCTAGTATCTTGACTGCTATAATAAGGTAAAAACAAATGTGTTCAATTAAGAAAGGCAGGAAGAAGATTTTCCAATTCAGAAAATGTTGCATAAAGAGCTCTAAGCCCTTGAGATAGATGCCAGATGGCTACATTTCAGTGGGTATCAGTCTGCAGTCCAGCTTTGTTCAACAATCTCTCGTACTTTGCGGTTGTATTCACGCTTGTTCTCACTGAATAAACGAGCAGCTTCAGAATTTGCAGGAGAATTTGGATTTGGATCACATAACAGCGACTGCAGCATAAAACAAGTGGGATTAGTAAATAACTAAATACTCATGAAGGGTACACACTACACACTAATTGCAAGCCAAACAATAAACTCCTGCCTGTGAATATTATTAATCATCTCTGCACTAACCATGGAAAATCTCCCTCTCTCCAGCACACATGCATGTGTATGGACATGACAGAAAAAGGGGGTGGAGAGCTGGGGGGGGGGCAGGGGGGAAGAGAGAGAGGACATATACACTAGTATGCTCCTTCACTCCCTCTACTGTGCATATACATGCTTTAGTGTACCCTTCCTCCATTGTAAGTACATACTGGGGTGTTTGATAAATGGTTGTTAACTAATAGCTGTTAGCTGATTGAGTTAGTGTGTTTGACTAGTTGATAGAATTAGGGGTGTGTTTGGTTCGCACATGAGATTCGGAATCAGAATGGGAATCAAATAATTGGTAATAGTAATGGCTTTTGGTCAAAGTATTTTGCATGTTTGGTAGTAAGGTGGAATTGGAATGATTACCAATGCTGTTGTTTGGTTATGTATGATCCAATAATGGGAATAAAAGTTTTAAAAATACAAAAACAAAAAATCAAGACAATTTATTCTAATATAAAGATATCCAAAGCACCAATATGAACCGGAAAAAAAAAAATTCTAAAATCACTAATCCATACTTAAAAATCAAATTACCAATTAGGAGGAGAATAATGGAATGAGTTTTCTAATTAAGGTGATAATCAAATCTCATAATAGTGTTCTAGAAACCTGTCAACCAAACAATAACAATGACTTTGATTCCAATTCCGGATAGCTAAACCCATGAACCAAACACATCTTAGCTGATTGTAGAAAAGTGTTTGGTAAATTAGCTGTTAGCTGATTACACACAAAATAACTATTTCAAAAAGCTGATCGAAAAAGCTACTTTGAGCAGCTTTTTGAATTTTAGCATTTTAGTCTTTTAGAGCAATAAATTGTTACAAAAAACTAATTAATCAAACACCCACATTGATTGTTTAACTATGTCAAACAGCTAATAGTGGTCAAATAAGCCAAAATTGGCTGATAGGCTAACTATTTTACCAAACAAGGCCACTCTCTTTTGTACTTGCAGATTGATTGTTTGAAACCTCCTCTTCCTTTCACTCACCCTAGTAAATTCATGATTGTTGGTGCCCAAAACACTATTCCAAAAAGAACAATTTCTAAGATGGCCAGTTGTAATGGTATTACGATGAAACAATGATTACAAAATTTATGCAGAAATAATTTTTACCTACTTCTACTGTAAGATCAAAACATCTATGGAATTTGTAGTAAGGTATAAAATGAACTTGTAGAACTCAGAATTTGAAAATGGAAATTACTGAAGTCTCTTGATGATTTGACCACCAGGAAAAGAAACAGGTTTCAATATTTAATTTAAAGAAGCAACCAGAACTTGTACTATACTACATACCATATTTTTTTTGGTGAGGTATACTACATACCATATTAGTAAAGGAGAAAACAGAGTCAAGTTGCAAACAATGATTTGGCTATTAGCAGGTACCTGTATAGATGTGAGTATAGCTGCAACATCATATATAGGACTCCACTGATTCTGAAGAATGTCCAAGCATATGCTTCCATCAGCATAGACTAACAAAAGAAAAATTGAATACAAATGTATAAAACCTCATTTGCCATTTTTAACTTAATAAAGTCATTGAAGAAATACAAAATCCCAATTCCAACATACTATTTGGATGAAACATGCGAGAAACGAACCGCACTGTTGGTGGCTTGTTTGGGTAGTCTTCAGTGAATATAAGTGTCAACTTAAACGTCCCTGAACTCAAAGGGTATTTCAAAAATTAAAGTTACACATTTATATACCACAGATAAATACAAGCACCAATATAGAAAGAACTGCTTCAGAATAGAAATCACATAGCAGAGTGACATTTTCTATTTCCATTAGGGCAAACCATGAGAAACTATCCAGTTACTATTCAAAGTTTTTGCACCACAGTTGAGGGAAGAAAAGTTTGAAAATTTTAGCTTCAGGGGGTGAGTGCATCCACTGAAAAATTCAATAAATGTGATATCTATATAGCACAAAAGAATTCAAAATCAATGTCCAACACAGAAGTCATCAAAACAAGTTTTCTCGAAGTTCTCAAGAGTCAGCATCAATTTAGCTGAATGACAAGGTCAATCTATCACTATAGATATAAACTTTTGAATGAAAAACAAATATTCCTGCAAACCAGTACACCCTTGCATATAAGGACAGTGAAAATGGGCTGATATGATTATATGAATGCAATTTTTGGAGAGATTTCTATGCTACAATAATTTAGGGTGTTTGGTGTGTTTTGCCGTAACAAAAGATCCCCAACATCTACCACATTATTATTGATTGATAATAATGAAGATGAATTTCATAAGAATTCCATCAAAAGAACTGAATTAGTTGTGAATGTTGATACATTACAAGTAACTATAGAGAACCAAAGGAGCTCCCTTGTTATGCAGTAGGGGCGAGAAGGATATTGCAATTAGATTGATTCAGCAAAATGATTGAAATGCTCTTTTCATGGAGACACTCACATCCCAAGTTGGTATCATAGTACCATGTAGCTGAAAGACAGATATAATCACACAATCATCATAAAACAAGAGACTAATTAGCACACATTCAAATTCAGATGAGGGGAGGCTTCACAATATAGGGCCATGGCATACTGCAGGCCTCACAGAGGACTTCGAAATCACCCACCACAAGGGACTGTTGGTAGCAAGAATTGGTCTTACCAACTCAACCAACCCTCATTGGCACATTAAATAATAAAATGACACTAAATCCATATATATGCAGAATATGTCTAAGCAAAAAACTCATCGTGTAATTTCATCAGTTAATTTTAGGTTTTCAAAGGCAAGAACAACTCACCTCCATCCCAAGGGGTATCATCAGGACTGCAATCCAAACAAAACAAAAATGAAAGAACAATTTATCTAACTCCATACCACACAAATAACCAAAAGAATGCAGCACTAGACACATTTTTTATGCATTTCCATACCACCACTCACCCAAATATAACAGCATTCCAAAGCATAATATTGTTATCTTGAGGTGCACCACTTATTCCCGCAGGAGGGTCCTGTTGCAACCTCTTGAAATCCCTCATAAGCCTCTTCCTAGCTGGAGTAGACATTGTAACCACCTGCATATCCCCAAAATTAATGTATTATTCAGAATTATTGGTTTCAATAACTTAATCTGCCCCCGTTTGCAGCTAAAAATCTGAAATTCCATCAAAATGTATAACACCTCCAACCCCTCCCGAAATTCAGTAATATACTCCAGGGACTGAGCTCAATTTCTTGCGATAATCAAGAACTCCTCCGGTAACTTCCACAGAATAAAACCACTACCTAGCGGGGGATTGAGGTACTAATTTTGGCAACAAAAATTCATTTCCAATTGAACAAAAAGGGAGCAGTAAATAATGTAAATTCTAAGCTCAGATAGATGTATTATTTTTCAGCTAATTGATTTTACAAATCTTGCTCGCTTACAGAAGCGAAATTCCGGAGGGTTCTTACTCAGTTCTCAAGATCCACTATCAATCATCAATGGAAATGAAAATGAAAATTAGAAATCTCTATGGAGAGGGAGAGGGAGGGAGAGAGAGAGAGAGCGCAAAAAAAAAAAAAAAAAAAAAAAAAAAAAAAAAAAACTATGAGATTCAAAGACAAACGTTAAAACACTATATGTTTATGTGATATGATACGATGATCTGGGTAAACGTTTCACCTGTGAGGAGGCAACAATCGCGAGGCGCTCGCTAGGGTTTCTGGTGCGTGAGAAGAACAGAGAGAGAGAGAGATGAATGAAAAGTAGATATGGACTGAGCAGCCGTCACCAATGGCCCACCGTCCACTCGCACAATTCAGCGATGGATTCTTGCATATCTAACTTATTTATTTATTAATTTCCTTTTACGGAGTATTTATTAGTGCTCTAATCAAAGATACATGGAAAATTCCAGAGGGCGTGTTCAGTGAACAAACCAATTTTTACGGAAAGTTAGAAAGCAACAAATGATGATATTTTTACTCATAAATAATATGTTAAAATATCATCTCGCACTATGAACTATTACACATTATTCATGTTACATATTAATTTTTCGTTTTTGAAAAAATTATATCTTTAGTTTCTGACTTATACTTAAGTTCCAGCTCAGTCATTGAGTTATGGCTGTATCCATTTTTAGTCCCTCAGTTATGAACAAAGTGACGCATTTGGTCCCCGACCGTTAAAACTGACGGAAAAAGTTAAAAAATATTTAAAATTTGAGAGGTAAAGTAGGAAATTCACATTTTATTCTTCTTATATAAAAACCACTTTCACAATATTAATTTTCATTTCTTAGCCTCTTATTCCAAGATTGTTCAATTCTAAAAGCATTTCAATAATTTAGTTTGACTTGTTAGGAACATGGCTCTCGTATAACAAACTTAAAAGTTAAAACTTAGCACAAACAAAGAAATACTGGATCATTTTCTTCAGACGTGTGAAACACACTATCCTATCAATTTTCAATTTTTAATTTTCTTTATTGAGCAACATTGGAAACCATAACTTTTGAGATACAAAATTATGTCAAATTTCTCAGGTTGCTTTTATGAGAAATTCACCAACGGAATAACTTGAGATTTTTAATATGTAAAATTTTTTCATATGCAACAGTCAAAAATCGTTTTTAGAATTTTCATAACTGAATCTTAGGTTCCCCATTCATTACTCTAGTTTTTAAGAAGACAGGGGAGGTGATGGATATATATATATATATATATATATATATATATATATATATATATATATATATATATATATAATTTTCATATATGGTCAGGATATACGATTCTTGATTAAGTTACTTGCAGAGCTTACGAAATCATTTTACGTACTAAAAATCTCAAGTTACTCCCTTGGTGAATTTGTCATAAAAATGACTGAGAAATTTGATATCTTCTTGTATTTCAAAAGTTATGGTTTGATTACCATTATGTTTAGTAAGGGAAATCATAAACTTTTATGATGGTGTGTTTTACATGCTTGAAGACAATGATCAAGTGTTCTCTTGTTTGTAGTGAGTCACATGTTCCTTATACGAGACTCATGTTACTAACAAGTCATACGAAAATTATTGAATTACTTTTGAATTGAAGAACCTTGAAATAGAATGCTAGGAAGTTGAAAATAATGTTGCAAAAGTGGTTTCTATATAAGAAAGTGAATAAAATGTGAATTTCCTAATTTACCCCTAAAATTTTAAATATTTTTTAATTTTTCTTGTTAGTTTTAACGGTCAGAGACTAAATGTGCCACTTCGCTCATAACTGAGGGACTAAAAATGGATACGGTCATAACTCAGGGACTGGATACGGTCATAACTCAGGGACTGAATCGTATGTAACTACTATTATAACTCAGGGACCAAACTCGCCATTTTCCCTTCCTCTTTCATATAATATATTTCAATTTACTTACCATTATTTTTTTCATATAGAACTTTTCACCAATTTTCCAGTTACCATGACATGACACCAATTATTAGTTGATGTGAATATTATTTGTTATTGGCCTGTTTAATAAATATAATTACTAATGGCAGCAATTGATATGTTTTCTTTAAACAAAAAAAAAATGTTTTATGTTTTTCATAAAAGAATTAAAAAAGTCGACCAACAATAATCCCCAATCGCCATACGCAACTCTAATCCATAATAGCCATACGCAATCCTAATCCCCATTGCCAATGGTCTGAAATTCGACGAAGAAGAAAACCTACTGGAATACGACGAACAAGAATACGAGGAAGTGATGAGTACGTGACTGAGAAATCAAGGAAGAGACGACGAGGTCGAGAACCAGAAATCATAAGGTATGTAGACCAAATTATAGTTTTTGTGGTATTTGGTGGGATTGTGTTACATTTAATGTTTTTATATTGTGGTGTTTAGTGGGATTGTGGCGTGGTAGGGTTTATGATATTGATGTAGTGTGGTCCTGTTGTGAATAATATATGGTTATCACACTGCTGGAAATTATGGAATTTTCGACCACTTGAAAGTGATCTTAAATCAAATTGAAAGCTAAAAGTGATCGGAAATAGCAATAAAGATTTTTTCGGATACCAAAAGTGGTCGGAACAAGGATTTCGACTTGATTTAAGATCACTTTCAGATGGTCGGAAATTCCATAATTTCCAATAGTGTCATGTTGATGTAGTGTGGTCCTGCGGATATTATATGTGTATGATTTTGATGTACTGGGGTCCTGTTATTTTTTTGGAAACAGTAGTGCGTCTTGACCTGGACTTTATATGTTATCCCCATTTAGTTAAGTAAATAGCAGACCAAAGATATGGGAAAAGAGCATCACTTACTTATAAGTTGACATTTGAACCATTTCAATCTTTAAGGCTATTAGATAATGATGCTAGTAGTCTACACTTAGCTCAGCTTGCTCATCAAAATAAAAAAAAAAATACAGAAATTTATGTTGAACATGGGGTAGATGAGCCTCAAGTGTTTGGTTTAAGTTTATTTGGGCCTGATGGGGGTGAAGTTCTAGCTGAGGATGAGTTTGAGGCTGAATTAGGGGTTGAGCATGGGAGTGAATTAGAAAGTTGGATATAAGGTATGAGAGTCGGTTCAAGAGGCATAGAGATTATGCTCAAAAGTGTCTTAATTCAAATTCAAGTTCTACTGTAAAGATTAAAACTTCAAGAACATTTCTTACTTCACCCTTAGTATATGAGAGGATTTATGTATGTTGTAATGCTATGAAGAATTTGATTCTTAGAGGGCTGTAAGAAGTTTATTGGACTTGATAGATGCTTCTTGAAGGGCAAATTGAAGGGTGAAATCCTCATAGTTATGAGTAGAGATGAGAATAATCAAATGTACCCAATTGTTTGGGCTGTAGTTGAGATTGAAAATAGCTCTTCATAGAGATAATTCTTAGAGCTTTTAAATGTAGACATAGAAATTTGGGAAACCAGCGATTGGACATTAATGAGTGATAAGTAAAAGGTAAATCCCATTTCATTTTGTTAATTAGTTTGTATATAATTAAATTCATTTTGCAATGGTAGGGGTTATCTAATGTCATTCAAGATCTATTCCCTGGTGTTAACATAGAAACTGTGTTAGGCATGCACATGCCAATTGGAGTAAGAGACATTGGGAGAAGGTTCTTAAGAGTCATTTCTAGCATATTGCAAAGACCCCAAATAAAGCACAACTTGCAAAAAGTGTAAAGGCTTTAGGAAGCTAGATGTTGTTGCATGCCATGATCTTCACAAGTACCATATGCAATGCTGGTGCAAAGCTTTCTTCAAAGAAAATGTGAAGTATGACATGGTAGATAACAACTTGAGTGGGGCATTCAATAAGACATTGTTGAATGCAAGGGCAAAGAATATAATTCCAATGCTTGAGGATATACGAGTATCTGCGATGAAGAGGATTGCAAAGACATGTGCTGAAAAATAGAGAGGGAATTATAACTCATTCGTGATGAACATACTTGAGAATGCAGGTTGGGAAGTGTCATTCAATGGGGTTGAAGGCTATGACATTAAAAAGGGGAGATTTCAATTCAAAGTCAATTTACACTTGAGAACATGTTCTTGTAGACTTTGGCAGTTAACTTGTATCCCATGTCCTCATAGCATTTGTGTCATATTTCACAAAGGACATCAACATGAAGAGTACATCCATGAATGGTATAGTAAGGAGCTTGATTGCGGTAATTTGGGGCAAACAAATAATACCCGGAGTATTCGGGTTGTCGAACCACAGGGAGATGGGGTACTAATCACTAGGTACTAGGTTACTCATATGAAACTAGTCTGAACGAAACTTTAAGGTTGGGTAATTGTAGAAAATAACAAACAGAATAAAATAAATAACAAGGTTTTGTAGACAATAGAGCAAAGCAGGATTCTTGGGATCACAATGTTTAATCACCTAGTGCCAATTAACGTTTGTAATATTTAGTTTGGAATTAAGGTTTGTATGGGAATGCAAAGTGGAATCGAATTATTCCCGTAATCTCTATTCCTAGTGAATTTCCACTCTCGTGGCTTAAACACCCAATAAGATTGAAGATCAACATTCAATTATTCCCAATTACTACCATCTCCTGATTGGCAACAATCTAGAATAAGATTCCCCCAATAGTTCCCCTTTCCCAAGGTCCAACCATTAGGTGCAATCGTGTGTGCCCTAATTTATGCTCCAATTCCTATTGGTGACACAAACATGACTATGAAGCTAGTAATTTAGGCCTTTAATTACGTACCAATAACAACAGGTTAAAACAAGATTGCAACACAAATCATAAAACCAAACATAAATATATTAAGAAATTAACGAACTGGGCACATAGGTTCATAAACAAATTCACCCAAAAATCCTTAAAGAATTTAGCTAAGCATGGCTAAATTATACATAGCAAATATAAATAAAGAATTACAAATCATCAAAAGAGTACAAGAATTGACCAAGCGATTCTCCCAAATCTCTTTGGCTTCCTCCTTGCTTCTAGAGACAACTTGAGGCTTTTGATTTGTCTCTTTCTTGTCTACAAAGAACTCTAAAAATCTCTCTAATCTCCGTAAGGTTGAGGAAGGTGGGATTTTATAGTGGATACAAAGCTAGGGCGAAATTGTAATTCCTTTATTTAGATTAGGAAATTGCCACAACTTGCTTTATTGTAATCAGTGCCCCACAATTTGATTAAAGCTTGAATTGAATTTGGAAGTCAACGCCATGTTTTGGATTTAGGAAATTAGTTGCCGCCTTTCTCCTTTGTAGCGCCTTAACTTGTCGCGTCTCACTCGTCATTCTCGACGCATCGAGCCTCTTTGGCTCAGTTTTGTGATGCTACTGGAAATTTTCGACGCGTCCAAAATTGCTCCAAACTCATTCTTGAACTCCCCTTGCTCATATCTTTGACCTAAAATGGTTCAAAAACACTAACAAACACCGTAAAGCATTCAAAACGAGTGTAAAATCATATCCTAATGAGAATAGCAAGAAAAACATGTATTAAATAAGCAAAATTAAGGAACTTAATTACCGAGATGATTCAAAATAACTATAAAAACAAGCACATATGTGATAACATCACCCCCTCACACTTAAGCATTTGCTTGTCCTCAAGCAAAACCTAGGAATAAAATCACAAGTCAAAACATACAAATTACTCATGCTCTCTCTTGCACAACCTTTCAAACCACCAACCAACCTGCTATAAAACAACAAGCTTCAAGAATCAAATTAGTTTGGCCCATAAGAGACCCATTTTCAAGCCAATAACCAAGCACCAAGAATTTAAAGTATGTGAGGATCAAGTGTGCACAAGTACTTAGTTGAGATTATGCAAGACACGGTTCATGAATGAGATCCCATAAGCTTGCCTTTCATACTCCCCTAGATCAAATCTAAGAATTCATGCTATAGGAATTTATTTAGCTTGTAATGGGGCTACGGGTGATGGCTAACAAAGAAGTGGTATGAAAAAATTAATCAAAAAGAGAGAATGTCACAATTTATCTAAACTTTTCAAAATTTGGAAGAGATGGGATAATCAAAATTTCAAGGAGCAAATTTCTTTTAAGAACTTAGCAACTCTTTGGTAAAGTGGGGATCCAAACTCAAAAACTTTCAAACTTTCTCTTTTATTTTTTTTTACGATTCTTTTCTTTGGATTTCTTTTGGATAAAGCAAGATAATTTTAGTCCAATCTTTCAATTCCCTCACACTTGGACATTTGTAATATCAGCTGCTTTTTGGCACAACTCCATAAAACTCTTCTTACAAAAATAATAAAGATAAAAGTTTCATTCTCTCAAAGGGTGGAAGGGAAATATTTGGCCAAGGGCTAAGGGTTATAATAATGGGGTAAATCAAAGAAAAATAATCACGAAGGGAGGATAAGTGCTTAGCACTTATTTAAACAAGCAAAAGGCACAATGGGGACACGAAGGATAAATATATATATATATATATATATATATATATATATATATATATATATATATATATATATATATATATATATATAGGGACAGGTTTAAAGGCTATGACTAAACAAAAATGGCCTGAATCACTTCAAAACATGCAAAACTTAGACATCACTTGGAGAGTAATGAGGCAAGTTCTAGCAAAACACCCATGACCGGAATCTCACATAAGCCTTCACTAGCAATGCATAACACACAAAATCAAGAATTAATCAAATTATTAAGTGGTTAACAAAGCTATTGGCAAGGGAATAGATTAATTATGTGTTACACCTCAAATCATCCATCACAAATTGAGATGCAGCAAGCACCACTAAAACCAACCACAAACCAACAAGAGAGAGTAATTGTAACTGCATGCTAAAACAAGTACCTTATTCACCAAAAATAGCATATGAGTCATTCAAGCAAAAGCAAAAGTTTTAAAAATTTTAAAAATATCCCCAAATTAATAACTCTTCCCCCTCACACTTAAAGATTTGCATCGTCCCTGATGCAAAATAAAAGAAAAGGAGAACAAGGGAAAAGAGAAAACTAAAAGCAATACAATAATCACGAATCTAGAAAGCAATAAAACTAAACTAGAAAGCAATAAAAGATAACATGGGGTGCATCCCATGAAGCGCTAAGTTTAACGTCGTTAGCTCGACCTAACCTGGTTATGGAGTGCTCATCCCGGTTGATCCGCGAGTTTGATCTCATCACCCCATAAACTCTTCAAATGCATATACTCATCATGTGTCACCTTGAAAGTAGGGTCAAGGTTCAAAATTGACTTGCAATCGATGACCTTTGACTCATTAAGAACATTAAATTCCACTTTTTCCTCCCCAAAGTCAAAGATCATGGAGCCTTTTCTTGCATCAATTATTGCTCCAGTAGTGGCCAAGAAAGGTCTCCCCAAAATGAGTGGGACGCCTGGATTCATTGGGACATCTATCACAACAAAATCACAAGGCACAAAATACTTGTCCACACGAACTGGGACATCTTCAAGAATTCCAATAGGCTTTGTGATGGATCGATCCGCCATTTCCAAGGTGAATTGGATTGGTTTTGGTTCTCCCAACCCTAACCCTTTGCAAAGATTGAGAGGCATAACACTCACACTGGCTCCTAAATCACAAAGGGATCCCTTTAAAGGTCGGCTTCCAATCGCACAAGGAATTGTGAACTTCCCCGGATCTCTATGCTTAGGTATATTCCTCCCAATTACTGGGGTCAAAGCTCGATACTCTTGTGCCACAGCAACCATCTCTCGTTCCCCATATTTCTTTTTCTTAGATAGAATCTCTCTCAAAAATTTTCCATAAGAGGGAACTTGTGAAAGCAAATCAAGTAAGGGAACTGAAACTTTCAAACCCTCAACAACCTCCAAAAACTTTTTCCACCTACTTTCTTTTGTTGTTTCAAATTTTTGAGGAAAAGGCAATGGGGGTACATACCTTCTCACGGGCTTCTCTACTTCCTTTTGAACTGGTGGATTGTTTTGCACAACAATTGGCTCATCTTCTATACCATCAAGTATCTCTTCAATCTTCTCCCCAACTATCTTTTTAGGAATTGATGCTTTGGTTGGAAGAGGTGGCTCTTCAAGTACTTTGCCACTCCTTGTCACAATAGCATTTACATATTCCTTTGGATTCTTAGTCGTAACTAGCAACTTCCCTGTGACTTTAGTACTTGATGTAGAAGGTTGATTTGCTAACTGCTTTTCAAACATATTTTGGCGAGCATTCATCTGATCCATCCTCTCTGTAAGCTCTAGCTGACCTTTAACCAATTTTTCCAACAATACTTCCATATTCGACGGGACTGGTACTTCCACATTAGGCTTAGTTTGATATCTTTGGTTTTGCCTGAACTGTTGCGGAGGACCCCCTCTAAAATTTTGCTGTCCTGAAATCCTGGTGGGTGACTTTTACTATTCAAGTGTTGGGGATTAGCTGCCCCAGCTGGATTACTCCAAGAAAAACCAGGATGATTCCTTGGTGCATTTGGATTGTAGGTCCCTTGAGGTTGGAATGCTGGTTGTATACTACCGTATCCTATCACATCAACTTGTTCCATTGTGGCTTGAGAATCAACACTGAGGCACACCTCTGAATTGTGCTCTCCTCCACAAAGCTCACACATCATTATAGGTCTTGGAGGAGTATAAGATGTAGAAGCATTACCTGGAGTTTGATTCTTGATAGCAATTTGAGCCAACTGTTGAACTAAAGTGGCCACATTATCAAACTTAGCTGATAGAGCTGATATTTGATCAACATCATTTGCACCTCCCACCAATTTTTGGAAAGATCTCTCTGAGTACCAAGTTGTTCCATTCATTGCAACCTTTTCCAATAGTTCTTCGGCTTGATCTAGCTCCAGAACTGTGAATGATCCCCCCCGATGAAGCATCAACTAGGATTTTTGAATTATCCAATAATCCTTCATAGAAAGCCATCAATAAATCCCAACTCTGAATACCATGATGTGGGCATTACCTCTTCATCTCCTTGAATCTTTCCCATGACTCTGTCAAAGACTCACCAACCAACTGTCTGAAATTTTGATTTGACCTCCTCATTTTCTGAGTCTTAGATATGGGATAAAATCTCTTAAGAAACTCTCTGTGCAATTGATCCCAAGTTTCAAAGTAGTTCACCGGATAAGAGGCAAGCCAACTGCTAGCTTTGTCCCTTATAGTGAATGGAAAGAGGCGAAGCTTGACAGCTTCACTCGAGGCTCCATTAATTTTGAAGGTATTACAAATCCTCAGAAATTTAGCAATGTGAGCATTAGGGTCTTCTGTTGGTGACCCACCAAAAGGATCTGTAGCAGCCATCTGAATAATAGCCGGTTTGATTTCGAAATTATTAGCCTCAACCCCAGGCACATTGATAGTTCCATTATCCCCTATGTCTGGAGCAATGTAGTCTGCCATGGGCCTCCTAGCGTGTAGTGGTTGATTGACTCCCCCTTCATTAAGGGCCAGATTGTTTTGATTCCCATCTTGCACCATCCTAACCTGTTTTCTTAAGAACTTAGCCTGCTTTTCGATCTCCGGGTTAAAAGGTTCTAATCCTTCGTTCCCTAAAGAACGAGTTCGCATACAACACCAAGTCCACTGATAATAGAAACATAGCTCAACACAAGAAACTCGTTATCGATTAGCGAAAATAAAAATAAAATAAAATAAAATAAAATAGACTAGACTCCTAAAGTAAGACTTTCACTAATGTTAGTACGTAACGCCACCTCCCCGATAACGGCGCCAATTTGATTGCGGTAATTTGGGGCAAACAAATAATACCCGGAGTATTCGGGTTGTCGAACCACAGGGAGATGAGGTACTAATCACTAGGTACTAGGTTACTCATATGAAACTAGTCTGAACGAAACTTTAAGGTTGTGTAATTGCAGAAAATAACAAACAGAATAAAATAAATAACAAGGTTTTGTAGACAATAGAGCAAAGCAGGATTCTTGGGATCATAATGTTTAATCACCTAGTGCCAATTAACGTTTGTAATATTTTGTTTGGAATTAAGATTTGTATGGGAATGCAAAGTGGAATCGAATTACTCCCATAATCTCTATTCCTACTTTCCTAGTGACTTTTCACTCCCGTGGCTTAAACACCCAATAATATCGAAGATCAGCATTCAATTATTTCCAATTACAACCATCTCCCGATTGGCAACAATCTAGAATAAGATTCCCACAATAAGTTCCCCTTTCTCAAGGTCCAACCATTAGGTGCAATCGTGTGTGCCCTAATTTATGTCCCAATTCCCATTGGTGACACAAACATGACTATGAAGCTAGTAATTTAGGCCTTTAATTACGTACCAACAACAACAGGTTAAAACAAGATTGCAACACAAATTATAAAACCAAACATAAATATATTAAGAAATTAACGAACTGGGCACATAGGTTCATAAACAAATTCACCCAAAAATCCTTAAAGAATTTAGCCAAGCATGGCTAAATTATACATAGCAAATATAAATAAAGAATTACAAATCATCAAAAGAATACAAGAATTGACCAAGCGATTCTCCCAAATCTCCTTGGCTTCCTCCTTGCTTCCAGAGATAACTTGAGGCTTTTGATTTCTCTCTTTCTTGTCTACAAAGAACTCTAAAAATCTCTCTAATCTCCGTAGGGTTGAGGAAGGTGGGATTTTATAGTGGATACAAAGCTAGGGCGAAATTGCAATTCCTTTATTTATATTAGGAAATTGCCACCACTTGCTTTATTGTAATCAGCGCCCCACAATTTGATTAAAGCTTGAATTGAATTTGGAAGTCAGCGCCATGTTTTGGATTTAGGAAATTAGTTACCGCCTTTCTCCTTTGTCGCGTCTCGCTCGTCATTCTCGACGCGTCACATCCATGAACACTTCCACGTATCATAATGAATTCTGTTAAAAAAATTAAACAATGAAATTTTAGATATAGACAAAAATCCACAACTATTAACCAAACATTAACATATATAACCACTAACGAATAGTCCTATATTCGCAAACACCATACCACTACAATGCACACACCCAAACAAACAAACCAACCTGAAGAAACGCTAAGGCCATGCAGGAACAGACGCAGATACGCACACACCATACCACTGTAATGCACTCCCCCCCCCCCCCCCCCCCCCCCCCCCCAAAAAAAAAAAAAAACTGTAAAAACGCAAAAGACATGTGAACATCCGACTACTACAGCACACATCTAGTTTTTGAGTTTTAGTTGTGTGCATTACTATAGCTGAGCGTGTGCGTAACACTGCAAGAATGGAAAGACTAGAATGAATTAAGTATAACAATTATAACCAAAAAAAAAAAAAAATAGACAATTGGCCTAAAAAAAAAACAACAAATAGCCGACCCAAAAACCCACGTCCCACCCCACTCTAGGGGTGTCAAAGTGGGCCGAAGCCCGCGGGTTAGCCCGTACCCGCCCCGCGATGGGGCAGGTTAGGGCCGCAAGAAATTAGGCTCGCGAAAATGCGGGTCTAACGGGCATGGCCCGCGGAGGGCCAGAGCTCGTGCGGGCCAGGCCTTATTTAAAAAAAAAATTATATACATAATATTTTTTTTTAATCCAGATAATCTTTCGCCAATTGTTAATTCAATAATTCCTAAAGTACTTAGTTCTTCGGTTCTCCTGTCTCCATCTGCCTCCAGCTCTATCGAACAATTACTAAAACTAAATCATCAATTCATACATATTTATGAATTACTAAATCGCCTCCAAGTCCAGCAAACATACATATTTATATATGTATTATACACAGACGGGAACTGTAGAGGAAAAATATGAAGTCGAGAGAGAAATAGAATGTGCTGTTGAACCCTAGCTTTGATCACCCTTCTACAGTTCTGCTCAACGCGCGGTATCGATCCGGGAGATTTGGGCGAGTTTTATGAATTTTATGGAAGTTTCCGGTGCATTGAGGTGTATCATACATCGTGAGGATGCGAAAGAATGAACAAGATATAGTGCCATATTTCAAGTGGTTTTAACATGTTTATATACTATTTAATGTTTGTTTTTAAATTTAAGTGATGACCCGCTGGCCAGCTCGCGAGACCAGTAAGCCCGCATGGGGCGGGCTTGGGCTGTATAGTTCCAAGCCCGCAGGCTTCGCGGGCCGGCCCGCAAAAACCCGCCAAATAAAAAACCAGCGGTGGGGCGGGCCTAATGAGGCGGGCCGGCCCGCATTGACACTCCTACCCCACTCCCTCGCCGGAGTTCCCGAATCCCTGATAACCACTGCAAAAAAACACCAATTTAAATAACACAAAAAAACACAAACGCAGATACATAAATGCACAGACCATCCAACCTTTAAACACCAATTTAACACAACACACAGACTATACAGTAAAGTTGTAACAACCATTTGGGACCTACACACCTTCATAATAAAGATAAATGTTTATGCAAAAAAAGACTATACATTAAACGCACATGCATAGTCCATCTCCCACCCCACCTATTTCCCTTAACCCAGTGTACTGCTAACACTCGTCGCCGACCGCCCACCCCCAGTCGACTGTAACTCAAAACCCAAACCCCCCACCAAAAAAACACCCCCCACAACCCAACCTACATCTACCACCGCCTCCAGCCACACCCTCCCCAAGCTAAACCAACCCCAACTAAACACTAACTAACAACCCTACGCATCACACCCCCATCCCGCACCGAAAACCCACCACCTGACCAACAACCACAAGCCTAATTAAAAAAAAAAAATATGAACCTCCCCATCGACCGGGAAAACGAACCAGAAATCCACCATCTGCGACGACTCCAACCCTATCTAAACCCTAACTAACACCCCTACGGACCTCACCCCCTCCCACGGTTGGAAACCAGGACCTAAAAACCCACCAACCAACCGCAACCCATAACCCCCAAAAAAGTAATGAAAAACACAATTAAACAACAACGACAAAGGAAGAAAACAGAGTAAAGAATAGCTTGAACACCAACATGGACTTCTTCAGTCGTTTGGATCGACGCAACGTAGAAGCATCCATGGTCACTCCGAAATTTTGAATAGAGAAACCAACAAGAGAGTGTACGCGTGAAGTGAGGGAAGATTAGAAGTCAGAAAAAAATAATGGAGGCTATGTATTAATGAGAAGAGAGAATCACGGTTAAACAAAAAATACAAAGATGCATAAATTTATTAAATTACTTAAATACCCCTAATTAAAATTCTAGGCACACGGATTGAAAAAAAAAAAAAACAAAAGAAATCTAAACCATTGAATTAATATATTAAATGGTTAGGATCTGATCTCACAATCTCACCTAAATAAGATGACCTCACCATATCCAACACACACACTAGTAATACTAGTAACTAGTAACTAGTAACTAGTAATAGTAACTAGTAACTAGTAATAATAATTGTCTCGTGCGATGCACGGACTATTATTAATTTAATAAATTTAACAATTAAATTTTTGACATCTTCTAAATTAGCAAAGAAATTAAAGTAATGGTTGTAGAAACAGAAAAACGTACTTGAGTTCATCAGTTCAGAATTAATTTTATTAAAAATGTAACTATAACTATATAATGTAATATTTAATATTTTTAAAGTTTAATTGTGTTATTATTATGTTGATTTTAAAATTTTCAAAAAAAAAAAATGTTGATTTTAAAGTTTGTTGTTACTTATATTATTATTTAAATTTGAATTTGAAATAACTACTTTAATTATATAACTAATGTATTTAAATATAATTTGTAAATAAAATAACAGGTAATATTTGTCGAAAATCTCCACCAAAAACTTATTCATTTGAAAAAGATTATTTTATATCTAATTTCTCCTTTTTATATATGTGGACTCAAATGAATTATAATTATTGAGGTTTATATGAATATATACAAAAATTATATTAAATATAAAATTTTATCAATAAATTTGAGCATAATAAACTTTTTTCCTACTTCATTTTGCTTTAATATATATATAGAGATAGATATAGAGATAGAGATATAATAAAATATAATTTATAAAATATAAATACACATAATAACTTAAAAAAAAATATGTATAAATACAACTAACCACACAATTAATGCATTCATTCTTGCTAATCTTGTTTCTATCAAAATACATTCAATTCGTACTTGCTAATCTTGTTTCTATCAAAATGCATTCACACTTTGGAGGAAAAATTTTGTGGCCAATCATTTTGCTTTAATATATATAGAGATAGAGATAGAGATAGAGACATATGAGGTTGTGTTCAAATGAGAACAATTCACTCTTGTAAAAAGTAATGATTAATTTTAGTCACTCATATGGGTTCATCAGTGATTGAGTGTTTATATATGTAAAAAAAAAAATTATAAAATCAATTTTATAATTATTACAAACTTTCAAGTTTAATTTGCAATGTTTATAAAACTATCTCCGCTCTTTATTTCACTTATTTTTCAGTCACCATTAATTACTGATTTACCTAAATGGATGAATAAGAATATAAAATCAATCTCCACTTTGTATCTAACGATATATTCTCACCTGAACTCTCACACACATCATTTTAACGGTATGAATGCAGACATTTTATTTTATTTTTGCCCCAAATCAGATGATATATATTGAAATGTCTTCTCTAATTAGATAAGCATTTACGCCGCCATGATATACCATTTTCAAAGTCTAATAGAATTTTATATTTATCTGCTTATATATCTAATCAAATTAGTTGTTTAGCATGCATATGTCATTAATTAAGTCAGACTTCAACTTGATATATTATGTAGTACGTAAGTAATTGCAAGAATATAATAATGAATTTTAATTTGTTAGATAATCTAAATTAAAAGAAGTCAAATAATTTCCGAAGTTAATTGCACGTACGGTGCCATGCTTAAAGAAAAACTTTGAAATGTTTGATCAACAACTGTTTTAAAACCTAAAATGCTAATTTTTTTAAAGACGTTAATTGGAAAATTTTTTGAGAACATTTTTTTTTAATTAAAGAAATTCTACCATGTCAAAATGGTATGGTACCTATTACTATATATATAAAAAAAAAGATATAAATACATTTTTTTTTAAAAATAATTATTTTTTTTTAGTACTAGTGATTGTATTATATATAATGCAGTATCTTGTTCAATACTCTCACAACCTCCTATATGAGAGAGTAACTTGGTGTCACTGAACCACAAAGTCCTCGATGAATTAAAATTATTTAAATTTTCTGTCTATTATTACAAAGTCGTGTTGTGCTAACACAAACATTTACGTCACTCTTAGACTTGTGTTGCTTGAAACACTTGTGATGTGCACTTTCTTATCTTACTATTTATAAACCTCTACTGTTGGTGATGTTAGTAGCATCTATATGCCATCTAATCACTGTTGCAAAAATATGTCTAAGCGTTAGGCGCCCCTAGACCGTGGCGATTTTCCCCTAGACGCCCGCCTAGGAGACCGGCCGCCTAGGCGTCCGCCTAGCGCCTAACTCGGCCGACTTGACCGCCTAGCGTCTAACTTAGCTAAGTTAACTCATCCATTTCGGTCGAGTTAACCCAATCAGCTCGGCCTGGCTAATTTTTTATCATTATATATATATATATATATATATATATATGTATATATATATATATATACATATATATATATATATATATATATATAAATATATATAATATGACATATATACACCCGTAGACTAGTTTGATACTTTGAATCTTTGGATGATTAAAATATTTGAGTATTTCGTATTTGAGTATTTTTAATTTTTAATATTGTTTTGATGTTATGACGTATGAATTATCATTATTTCATTTATTTGGATGTGTTATTTGATTGAATGTTGAAAACAACCTCATTAAAATTGTAAAACTGCAAGTCTGCAACTGTTTTTTTTTACGCCCGCCTAGATTCCGCCTAGGCCGTTTAGGCGCTAGGCGCTGCCCGGGCATCGCCTAGCGCCTACTGCAACCTTGCATCTAATAGACTCTTGCTATTGATAGATTCTTGTTGCTATTAAGGTTGTAAAGTACACTAGGTGCTAGTCGGGCTCTAAAGGCCCGCGCGCCTAGCACCTAGGCGGAAGACCAACAATAAAAAGAAAAAAAAGAATTGTGCGTGTGTATTGTATAATATATATTATATAATTATATATTATTTTTATATATACACACACATAAAAAAAATATTACACATGGATCTAGGAATTGCAAAAATAAAAAAAAATAAGTAATAATAATAATAATAATAATTCGACCGAGTCAACCAAGTTAACTCGGTTGATAAGTATAAGAGTCTTTCTGACCCAAAGTTTGTTTATACACTGATATGGAAACATTCTTTGCCCTATGATTCTTAAGCCATGCAAGTAAAAGATTTGGCAGCAGATTTTCATGGATTATGGCAGCTTTTGGACAACTACTAGTTGTTGAGTGACAACGTGTAAATTCAAATTTAAAGTTGGCACTTATCCCTTCTCATCTATAAAAGAAGGACCTTGCTTAGAAGTAGATGCACTACGTACTAGAAATTCTGAAATTTCCTACCGCCTGAAAGTTATCTTAAATAAAGTTGAAAGCCTTGTTTCCGACCACTTTTGGTATCCGAAAAAACCTTTACTGCTATTTCCGACCACTTTTTGCTTTCAATTTAATTTAAGATCACTTTCACGTGGTCGGAAATTTCATAATTTCCAGTAGTGATGCTAGTTAATACTGAACTTATTGTGATATATTGTTGAAAGTTATTGAGTGAGAAATTGCAAAGTGCTATATCAAGTCTTCTAAGCTAAAGAAGAATATAATCATTATGATTCTTGCAAGTCCAACACTCAACAACAACATAACCATCTTTCTATGTTGAAGGAATTTGAAAGATCATTCATTCTACCAAAGCGACTTAGTGATTGTTCATTGGTTAGTTCTTGATCAGGCAATGAAGGACAAGTTAGCGAAGTACTCATGATCTGTCTCAAGCTAGGATTGCCACCAAAAGAAGCTAATACATACGTGGTAGTGCATGCGAATTGAAAGAGCTTCGCTTCGCTTTGTATTGTGTACACTTGATATATAGTGAAAATCTCCTTTAGTTTAAGGAGAAGAATGGAGTAGTAAAAAATTTTAATTTCCAAACCAAGCGCACGATATACAAATTTCTCTCTTTTGCACATTACATTTTATGTTATTTATTTGTGCAAACTAAACTCACACTCAATTTAATACAATCACGAAAACTCACAAAACTCAGCTACAACTCATTTTAATTACTTGTCAAGTTCAATACTTCTGTTGCAAAGAAATTTTATTTTCTTACTCTATTTTTAAAATCTTTAAAGTCTATTCAACCACCACTTCTAAACTTTAGTTTGCCCGGGACCAACAGATATATTAGACTTTATTCTTAACATTTGTTCACTACAAAACTCTCTTTTACTAAATTTCAACCAACTATATATTTAGTTGTCAATGGGTGAATCAAGACGATAAAAGGAGGGAATAAATAGCCAAAATAACTCACAAAATGTCAATGGGTTTTATACATGAACTGTACCATATATCTAATTTACAGTTTGAACGTTGTTGTTGGTTCATAATAAACATTAGAAAAAATATTACATTTGACAAATGATGTTACCGTTCTACAAAAGTAATTAAAACCAGTACTTTTTTATTCAGAAAAAGAAATTCTACCTTGCAAAATATGATCTCTATCTACTGTCACCTGGAGAGGAAGACTTACTCTTTGAGGTTTGTTGGAGATGATACATCAAATTCCCAGGATGAGGATTTGCCGAGGATGTCGTTGTCGGCCTACTCAACAAACTTGAAGAGCATTTATTTGGATTTGGAGATGGAGAAAAGCTAGAAAGGATGGGAAAAGGCTCGGCCGCTGCCTTCAAGTTCTGGCTTAATTTCTCCGCTAATCCATGGATTCCGAGGTTGTTTAAGGATGTTCCACTGTTTCCATTATTAGTGCCAATGATTGATGAAAGGGCAGCTGCTAATGCAGATTGGAAGTTTGGGTCGGAAGTGATCGCCTTTGTTGCAGCTGCAATGGTTTCTTGTGGGAGAGACTGTGAAGGAGTGTTGTTATTATTAAGGTTGTTTTTGGACAAATAGGATTGGAAAAGAATTTGATTGTCTTGATGAAAAGGTTGTTGTTGGTGTTGTTGTTGTTGTCTGGCAAAGCTAAGAGATGAGCTTATGTGGGGTTTGTTATAAGGTTGAGTAGTTCCAAGGTTCCAAGAAATGGGGAGAGGGTTTGATTCCAAAGAACTAAAGTTGAGATTTGTAGAAGAAAATCTTGGAGGGTAGTTTCCTAAACTTCCTATTCTACTTAGATTTGATGATGTGGAAGAGGGAGCCGATGAAGTTAAATCTAGGACGATTGTGGGGTGTCCAAGTGTTGGGGCTATTGAAGAGGTTGGGATGTAGAAGGGTTTTGGTTTTGAGGCGTCGGAGAGGTAGAAATTTAGTCCGTTGAGATTGGCGGTGGAGGTGGTGGTGGCGGTGGTGGTTCCTGGCGGCATTGAGGTGGAGGCGGAGGTTGATGAACCCGACATTAGCATGGAGGCGGCGGCGGAAGTGGTGGAGGCAATCGCGGTGGCTGAAAGTGGAAGTGGATGGTTGTGTGTTCCTTCATATGTTGTGATCAAAATTGACATGTCATCCGCACATCTTTGAACCTTCAATTAATTAACACTAATATTATTAGTAAAGTTAAACAAAGAATGAGTATTTATTACACAATATAATTGATCGATATATTAGAAACAAGTTCACAACAAGCTAACTTGAAGAGACATATCAAGGTAAACTTGGCCGGCCCTAAGGTCCCGAAACTGAGTTCAGCACTAGCCGCTCGACCTCAGGCGATTGAAGGCCAAGCTCAACACTCAACCTCGGGCACCCAAGGCTGAGCCGAGTGCTTGGTCTCGACTGCCAAAGGCCGAGCTCAGTGCTCAGCCTCGACTGGTCAGGGTCGGCATCGAGGCTGGGTGGAGTGCCTGGACGTGGCCAAAGGGCATAACCGCCCATCCTTTACTCGGGAGCGGTTATAGAGCCAGCCTAGTATAAATTTCTCCTATTATATTTGTCTTATCAATTAAGATATCACAATCTATATAACTATATTGTAATCACATTACACAAATAATTAATACAAGACTTTTGTCTCTTCAAGCTTCATATACCTTGTATTTTACTATTTATTCCTTAGTTATTTGTTTTGGTTAATACAGACCACCCGAGTAATCGAATTGTATATGCTTGTATACCTGTTTCCTTACTGGGCAGTTTGGAGCCACAGTGCAGCGATAGTATGCCCTAGGGCACGGATTCCCTTTCGCAATCTTCTGTCCATATTTCCTCCATTGGCACCCATCATTCATCTAATCAAAAAGAACAAAAAAAGTCACATTTATTCAATTTGAACTAATTAATTAGTTTTTTTATAACCAAATAAATAAACTCATGCATGCAAAAATTTATATTATATTATATTATATTATATGGGGTTAGGTTCCCGTGCGACCGGTGCAGGTTGTACCATTAGGTATGTATAAATGCATCAAAAAGTGTTCAAAAACACACTATTAGATGTGGTGCATTTATGCATACCTAATGGTGCAATCCGCACCGATTGCACGGGAAGCCATGTCCTCATTTGAACCGTATTATATTATATTATATTGTTAAATGCATACCGTTGGGGCATCACATCTGACCCTAACAGAAACCCTAGCTCTTTTAGCAGGGTTTTGTTGTGAAACTTCATCCTCTCCACTTCTTGTAGTTTTCAAGGCCTTACTTGGAGGCCAAGTCTCCCCATTTTCTTCCTTCACTTCATCTGAACTATTATCTGTGCTTTGATTATTGGGCTGCAAAGATTTGAATTTGCAGTCCAAGCCAAGAGTTAGGCCCTCTTTCTCATCATTTTCTTCATTATCTTTCCCAGCACCACACATTATTGATCTTTTCATCTCAGCTGAAGCCCTTCCCAGGCTAAGGGACACCAGCTGATCCGATTCTTCGGTTACTTGGGGAGTATTATTATCATTTTCGCTCTTTGCTGCTTTTTCTCCTTCTTCCTTTTCAACCATGCCTTGGAATTGCATCTGAAGCGTCCGATAATCGTTCATCATACGCTCCAAATACATCTTCAACCTTTGATTCTCTTCCATCACTTCCCCCATTTCAGCCTTTGCTGACTCAAGTAGCTCGTTTTCCTACATTATTCATCGCCAATATAAATAACGTTCACAAGATCGAGTTTCAAAGGCCAGAGCCCTTTGAAACTAATGGGTTTTTCAACTAATGGGATTGTGGGTAGTTTTTTTTTTTTTTTTTTTTGTTGGTTTTATTATTCCTGCGAATGCAAAACTTTTGTGGGGTCCATTAAACCAGATTAAAAGTCTAACAAGTGCTACAGGGTGCATGTCAAGTTTACTTGACACGCCTAGCTAGTGCATGCACGTCAATAAGTATTATTCTTTGATTCAAACTTAATATATCATTAAAACACCCTATTGAAAATGCAGACTTTTTCCCTTAAAGAAACAAATGTGGGGCTTCTAGGCTTTCTAGCTAGTTAGTTGTTCTAATTGTATGTAATTGTCAATAAGTTGCATATGAAGGAAAGAACAAGTTTGAATATGACACCCAAAAAGTCATATATAGTTTTGTCTGTTAGAATGTCTAAAACTGCAGTTAGTTGTCAAAGGTTTGAAAAATTGTTAGCTCATAATTAGCTAAGACGATTGGCCGGGGTTTGGCGTGCCGTAATCATATCAGTGTGCAAGCTTAGGGTTTTAAATATTTAAAAAAAAAATTGGTTCAATTATCTTCAATATCGTTTCATGTTCAATATTTAATTAATTATATTTAAAAAAGTTTTTGAAATATATAAATGATCAGTCATTCAATAAATATGAATGCTTTATTACAATAGCAGTATAACATCGTTTTAGGGTGGAAAAATAACATCTCATTATAATTCAGATAAGAATAATAGTCTAGGTGCATGAGAACTATAAACTATTATAAAATTTGAAAATTATTCATAAATAAAATGTGTTTGTAGTTTATTCTTATTTGTCAGAATTTATATTTATTTATTCCCCACCAGAGCCCATAAAGTTTACCACAGTATATCCTAGTTTTTAGACCTTAGAGTATTGGGTGTAGGTTAAATAGTTTTTCCAGTAATATGTTAATTAAAATTGTTATTAGTGGGGTCAACCTCTTAATTAGGGTTACCAAATAGGCAGTTTTCATTAGATACCAAAAATAATAAGAAAATTATATAATAGTCAAAGAAAAATGTTTTGGTGCGTTACGTTCTATTTTGAATGCTACTAGCTTCTATTACATTGTATCTGTTCATATACTTTCTCAACCTACTGAAACATAAAGAACCAATAACGCCTCCACTGAGGCTCGAACTTACAACCTTCCAATTAGAAGTCCAATCCGAATACCATTAGACCACATAGTCCTGGTCTATTTTGATGTTGTAATTTCAAAAAATAAATAAATAAATTAGTGAGTAATTTTGAAATAAAAAATATTTATTTTTATTTCATTTTTAACCACTCAGTACAACTAAAATATATATTATCATCCTTTCCAATTTTTTTTTTTTTTATTGAAAACACAAGGCGTTGTTTGGTAACATAGTTGCTTATAGCTAATTTTGGTTTATTTGTTACTATTAACTGTTTGACTTGGTTACATAATTAATATGAGTGTTTAATTAATTAGCTTTTTGTAACAGTTTATTGCTCCAAAATGTTAAAATTCAAATAGCTGCTCAAAACAGTTTTTTCGACAAATTTTTTGAGAATCATTTTGCATGTAATCAGCTACCAGCTAACATCTAATTTACCAAACACTTTTCTACAATCATCAATGTTTTCAGCTAGTTAAACTCACTAATCCAATCAGTTAATAGCTATCAGTTATCAGCTTTTTACCAAACACCAAAACAAAAAACAAAAAATAAAAAATAAAAAATCCCCCCATAATATGAGATCATTCGACAATTTTGGCTAAACGATTCCCCAATTCACAACGTGTCTATCCATTTCTTCTTCTTCTTTTTCTTATTGTTTGGAACTGACACATACAAACGTGATGATCCAATGCAACTTGCAGGAATTAAACAAAAAATAAATAAATAATTTAGTTTGGAACTGACAAATGACAATACAATACCTCTTTGTCTGAACTCAGATTTTTGTGGTTGGGTGATGAAGATGACTTCAAAGTGCCACGCTCCTTCTCTTTATTTCCATCTCCTATCTATATACACGCAATAATATATCAATACAATATATATTAATTTTGTTATTGGGTATTTAATTCTTTTATACAAAATTTAATTTAGCTGTGAATTTTAATTAATTTTATAATTGTAATAATACAAATATCTTATTTTTCTTTTTTTACAATAATAATACAAATATCATAGTCCTGTTAAAAAATTATTTTTATTTTTTCATTCAATGCCCTTGTAAAAATATACGCCGGCCTATTAATAAGTTTATTATCAGAAATTAAATTTATGGTTTTCAAAAGTCCTTAAGTTACATCAAGAAATATATAGATCTGGGTAAAAGTTTATGGTTCTCATATCCTATATATAACTAGACAAACATATTTTTATCCGAAAATCTGTCAAATTTATATCCAATAATCCATTCAAACCAAAAAATCATATATATATATATATATATATATATATATATATATATTGAAATATTAATGATTCTTTACCAGATAGTATCGGTTCTATACTTTCTCAATTTTTTCAGTTCAAAGAATCAATAAACCCATGTATATATAACATAACATATTTATATGTGATTTTGAAAATTTAGATGAGTTGGCATATATACCTCATGATCACCACTTGAATCTGCAGCTTTCTTCTTGTCTTCCTCCATGGATGCACCTTCAATATGAACTGATGGCTTTCTCTCTCTCTCTTATCTTCTTCTCTTAATTAGGCAAAGGTGGTCATATTTATAGGGTAAAGCCAACAGTCTCTGACTTGATTAAACTAAATGGAACTGTTCAACTTTCTTGGCTGACACACCCACCCACCCTCCCCCACCCCCACCCCCCACAAAAAAGGTCAATGCCCCAATTGCAATCAAGCTTGGGGATGCATTGAATTAAATTAAACTGTGCAGTAAATAACAAATAATTAGAAAAGAAATTGAAGAAGAAGAATTCAACTTTCAACGCTGGAGTCTCAGAGAAATATAAAACATACAACAATGTCGTCGTGAGAGAAGGGGATGGAGGGTTTTGCTCCGCAAAGGTCGCGCTCTCTCCTACGTTAGTCTTGTTTTTCATATGGATTTCAAGTTGGTACAGCTATTTTTGAAGTTTCGTAGGTAGTTGAAGTCACATGCAATGCCCACACTCGCCGGTCAAACGCAGCCGTATATCTTCCGGTGACCGGAGGGAGAAGGCCAATCATATTTTTTTTGGAATTTTTGGATGATTTTTCAATTTGCCCTTACGTTTTTCTCCTCATCCAATTCCTCAAGTCAAACTTGGATTCTATTACTTTACTTCTAATTAATACCATATGAGGTCTATTTCCCACAACCAAAAAATTCGTATAAATACATTGTTTGGCCTAGAAAATAATAATAACAACAACAATAATTGATGGGGCTTAGGTTCTAACCCGTTACTTGTGAAAGGTGGGCCGGTCCATGAGGGGGTGGACATGGGATAGGCGGGGCATGGGTTTGGTGGACAAGGGTTGTGGCCATGTGGAGTGTGGTGAACCGGAGGAGGGGGGGGGGGGTTGGGGCGCGAGCCCCCGATGGTCCTGCTGGCTAGCCCGTGGCGTGGCCGCTAGGCCGGGCCTTACACGTCCCTCGACGTGCTGCCGGCGAGGGGTGAAGTCGTGACACCGACGAGGGGATGCGGACGTGATGCTTGGGGGTGAGGTGTTGTTGCATGGACTGGTGGTGGCATGAAGTGCGGAGATTATGGCGTTACACTTGGTTGGTGCTCGTGGATCCTCTTCTATTATAAAAAGGGATGTTTTATCCAGAAGAAGGCATCACGATAACACAATATAATCCACCCCATATTTTGATGGCCTCGACTTGGCACCTTGAACTAGGTCGTCATTGTTCGAATCTTCTCGCGTTGTTTATTTATCTTCTAGTATTCTTGTGGTAATTAGGCCTTGCTTGGGCCTAGTGCTCGGGTGATAAAAATCGCTATTTTCACCAATATACCCGATCGCGACAAAACCATCAATAATAATAATAATAATAATAATAATAATAATAATAATAATAATAATAATAATAATATTATTATTATTATTATTATTATTATTATTATTATTAACTCAACATTTGAAATTCATGTAATATTCTCAATCAAAGCCTTTAAAATTAATAAGTCAGTGCTAAAAAAATTTTAAAACAAAAATAAACTCTATTGATGGTTTTATTGGGACCGGGTCCACCATAAACCAGGTATAGTGATACAGAACGAGAATAGGAAAAGAGTAACTTTATTACTCGGGGCGCTAAGCCCAAAACAATAAGTACCAAGCCCGAGGTACAAGCCCAGAATGGCGGCCCAAATATAAAGAACATGGCCCACGGGGTGGGTTATAGCTAACTATGCTATTGAAAGGAATCGAACCTAGGTAGCTGGGTTGAGAATATAGACCAAGGACTACTAGACCAGTATGCCTGTAGTGTCTGAGTTGCCTTTAGCCAAAGATCCAGGGCCCCTATTTATAGCAGGCCCTCCTCCCTTTTGGCTGTGTACGTGTCCCACTACTCAAACGCCACTCCTCGTTTGTCGCACAGCAGTCCGCACGTTCGCCACGAACTGACGCCCCCACCTTCTTCTCCCGTGCACCCCTCGCACCCGCCCGGTGCCGGCGACTGCACGCCCCGCGCCCCCCGCGATGGGGCGCTAAGCCCGCGTCCAGCCGCGCACCGGGCGCGCTACCGCCGGCTGGGGCCTCGGGCCATGGGCGCTGGTTGGCCACCGCCCACGTGGCCTCGCACGGGGCGCTACGCCTGCACCAAGCCGCGCATGGCGCGCTGGTCGCACTAGCCGCGCCGAGCAAGGGCATACTGCCCGAGCCAATTCGGCCCTCTCCAGCGACGCTTCCCGACGACACCCCAAACCAACTCCCGTTCACCAGCCCCCCCTTTCGGTCCATGCTCTTCACCTCGGCCCATCATGCATGTTTGTCTTCCCAGCCCAACAAGACTTGGGCCAACCTCCTTCTTTCACCACCCCCACTTGGCCCAATACTTTCCCAATAAAATAGACCCCCTAGGGTCCCATATCCCCATCACAAGTCCCCCACTTTCTTTAGGCATCTGGATGCCTGAAAGAAGTATAATTTAACATCACATCCTCCTCCTATTTCCAAACTCAAATCCCAGTTCCCAAACTTTCCAGATATCCTCCTCACAAGTCCCCCCGTACGCTGCCGCCACCTTCCATCATCACCATTGTCATGCGTGACGTTGTTACTCCGTACCTCTGCCACACACTGCACGTCGCCATAGCCTTCGGTTCTTCACCTAGTGTCGAGAGGTCAAGGATTGTCGCTTCTTGGATGCTTCGTGTACTGGACATCTCCTTTGTTGCATTTATTTAATCTACGTTTGTTGATTTCTCCATGTTGCACGTGCATGCTTCTTTTGAATATTCATTGGATGACTTTGCTCCATCTCCATGCAGCACCTGCATGTGGTTTTTTTTTTTTTTTTCTTTTTTTAGCTTTAGACATAGCCTCCACCCCTTTTGGGGGGAGGGATTACCTTTTGCTTAGCGGGCTGAGCACCCTCTGGAACTTGTATAATGCATGCTACAAAAAAGCCCGCGGACTACCTATCCTGCCATGCAAGTCCGCGTATGTGAGTTGCGATAACCCACCTGCCCCAGCCACCAAAATGCACGCAGACTGGCTACCATGTCATGCAAGTCCACGCATGCGGGTTGCGATAACCCACACGCCCCATCCGCCAAAAGCCATGCGGACTGCCACGTCTAGCAAATCCGCGCATGTAGGTTGCGATAACCAACATGCCCCAGCCACCAAAATGCATGCGGATTGCCTATTGTGCCATGCAAGTCCGTGCATGCGGGTTGCGATAACCCACACGCCCCATCCGCCAAAAGCCATGCGGACTACCAAGTCTAGCAAGTCCGCGCATGTGGGTTGCGATAACCCACATGCCCCAGCCACCAGAATGCACGCAGATTGCCTACCCTTCCATGCAAGTATACGCATGTGGGTTGCAATAACTCACATGCCCCAACCACCAAAATGCATGCGGACTGCCCACCCTACCATGCAAGTTCGCGCATGCGGGTTGCGATAACCCACACGCCCCATCCTCCAAAAGCCATGCGGATTGCCAAGTCTAGCAAGTCCGCGCATGTGGGTTGCGATAACCCACATGCCCTAGCCACCAGAATGCACGCGGACTGCCTTCCCTACCATGCAAGTCCGCGCATGTGGGTTGCAATAATCCACATGCCCCAACCACCAAAATGCATGCGGACTGCCTACCCTGCCATGCAAGTTCGCGCATTCGGGTTGCGATAACCCACATGCCCCAGCCATCAAAATGCATGTGGACTACCTACCCTGCCATGCAAGTCCACGCATGCGGGTTGCGATAACCCACATGCCCCAGCCACCAAAATGCATGCAGACTGCCTACCCTGTCATGCAAGTCCGCGCATGCGGGTTGCGATAACCCACACGCCCCGACCACCAATTTTACACAGGCTGCCTACCTCGCCATGCGAGTCCGGTACTGGATCATCCGAATGGCCATGGGGCTAGCATGCATAGCACATAGGAGCACATAGTTTGAGAAAATAAACATAATATTTACTGAACTAAGTGTAAAAGTGTACTCACCAGGGTAGCGTCTGAATGTGCTAAGTGTGTTACCTCGTAGGGTAGCTCATCATGCGAATCAGCCATTTGGGCATTACATCGGAATCTTGCGCAGATAATAGAGACTATAAACACGGGCTAATCATAGCAATCTTGACAGACGGCGCAAATGATGGTTTTATTGGGACCGGATCCACCATAAACCGGGTATAGGAAAAGAGTAACTTTATTACCCGGGGCGCTAGGCCCAAAACAATGCGTACAAAGCCCAGAATGGCGGCCCACGGGGTGAGTTATAGCTAACTATGCTACTAATAAGAATTGAACCCAGGTTTCTAGATTGAGAGTATAAACCAAGGACCACTAGACCAGTGTGTCTGTATTGTCTGAGTTGCCTTTACCCAAAGATCCAGGGTCCCTATTTATAGCAAGCCCCTCTCCCCCTTTAGTTGTCTACGTGTCCCACTACTCAAACGCCACTCCCTCGTTTGTCGCACAACAATCCGCACGTTCGCCACGAACCGACGCCCCCACCTTCTTCTCCCGCGCACCCCCCGCACCCTAGGTGGCCCCACCCGCCCGGTGCCGGCAACCGCACGCCGCCGCGCCCCTCGCGATGGGGGCGCTAGGCCTGCGCACCGGGCGCGCTGCCGCCGGTTGGGCCTTCGGCCATGGGCGCTAGTCGGCCACCACCCACGTGGCCTCGCACGGGGCGCTACGCACGCGCCCAGCCACGCATGGTGCGCTAGTCGCGCCGGGAAAGGGCGCACCGCCCGAGCCAATTCCGCCCGTCGCCGGCGTGGCTTCCCAACGATACCCCAAACCACCTCCCGTTCACCAGCCCCCCTTCTAGTCCATGCTCTTCACCCCGGCCCACCATGCATGCTTGTTTTCCCAACCCAACAAGACTTGGGCCAACCTCCTTCTTTCACCACCCCCAGTTGGCCCAATACTTTTCCAATAAAATGGACCCCCTAGGGTCCCATATCCCCATCACCTATAAAGGCGACCCTTCTCCTTCGCCGAAGAAGGCCACCCATCCGGTTACCTTCTCCTTCGTTGGAGAACGCAACCTGGGTTGCCTTCTCCGTCGCCAAAGAAGGTGACCCATCTGGTTACCTTTTCCAGCAAAGGAGGAAGTAAACGAAACCAATTGGTCCACCTTCTCTTTCGTCGAAGAAGGCAACCAAACGACACCGGCGACCGTTTTATCGGTGTTTTTGCGGAATATGGTCGGATTCTCGTCAAAGGTTCGCTAGATCCCTAGTGACCTGTAAGTACAAGTCACCAACTGGTTTTTGGGCCTCAATGCTCTAAAATAATATGTTTAAGGGCTTAATTGCAACCTTTAAAAGTTTAAGGGCCCAATTTACTTCTTGAGTAATGTTCAATGGCCTATTTGACCATTTTCCCTTATTATTACGGAGTATTATTCTTCCAAAAGGTTGAACCCCAACCCTAAGGGCCCCCCACACCCCGGCGAGATAGAGCATTTGGGAGGATATAAATCATGGTGACTCAACTGAACATGAACCACAGAGGCTAGACCGGTGCTCACTGCGCACAAGGAGCCCCCCTCACTTTGAGAGGTTGCTCCCACACTGCCGCTGGTGAGACTCGATCCCTGGTCATTCTTCCAAAGATTACGGAGTATTATTATTATTACATGTCGAGCGGGAAGATATAAATTTGCCAACTAATGAAAATTGATGACTATTTCTTGTGGTGGGTGTTTCAGAATTCGATTCGTTTTTTTTTTTTTCGGTTTCGGTATTAACAAATGATACCATTCGGTTTAACATTATAGGTTGGGTTTCGATTCAATTTGAAAACGTTCAGTTTCGGTTCAGTATTCGGTTCAATTTAAGAATTCTACTTTTTAACATTTTCTAGTTTTCCAAACACACTACCAAACAATACATATTCACATAGTCCAAATCCAAACTCTAAACATTATATTACAAAATTACAATCCAAATTTCAAACACACTACTATACTAAGGGTCCGTTTTGAAAGCAGAAAAATGACTTCTGGAAAATGAGTCATTTTCCAAAAAAACATTTTCCTTTCCAGTGTTTGGCTGCACAATAGAAAATTGTCATTGTATATTTGGTTCATTTTTCAAAAAATGAGCAGGAAAATGAGCACATCAAAATCACAACAAAATAATCAAGGAGAGATCACAAAATCACAGCTCGAAAACCAGTCGGCCAGACTAGTATCGCATCGAAAACAAGTCTGGCCGACTGGTTTCTAAAATCAGTAACGCCGACTGGTCTTTTTCTCAAAAACCAATAGCCCCTAAGGCGAAGAAATGACCGGCTAAAAAAAGCCTGCTGCAACTGAGAAGGCTCTAGCAGATAAGAAGCCGAAGGTCGGCAAGAAGTTCCCAAAGGACGGCGGAGCAACGACTGGAGACAAGAAGAAGAAGAAGAAGAAGAAGAAGAAAAGACGAAGAAGTCGAGCAAGGCACTTGGTCTGTAGAGAGGGCAGAGCTTACTGAGAAACTTGGAAAATGACTCCCCCCCTCCCCCCCCCCCCCCCCCCCCCCCCCCCAAAAAAAAAAAAACTCTTGTCAAACACTAGAAAACCCGAAAATTGATTTCCAGAAATTATTTTACGGGTTTCCAAACACACCCTAAGTACTAATAGTCAAAAATTAGTTGACTTTTTTTTGCCCAACCGACTCTTCAGTTAGCTCACTTAGAATGTTTGGTTGACAAGATGAAGAATCATCTATTAATATAGTTAATATTTGAAGAACAAGTGTAACATACTGTATAATTATTTTTTGAACACAATCCGTCATTGCTTGGCAAATATATTTCCAGTGCACTGAAAATATATTCCAATACTAGAAAATAATTCCAGTGCACTGGAATATTATTTTCCAATGCACTAGAAATTAAAATTAGAATGATGTTGAAGCATATATTAATATCATAGAAACATTAAACAAAGGAAAATATTGAATATTGTAACTATAACTCAAATTAAAGAGAATGAGTTAATTCCACCAGAGGTCTATTGTCTTTGGTGACAATTCCAAATTTAGTCCTAGACTATCATTTTTGTCATTTAACATCCTAGACTATTATTTTTTGGACACTTTTAGTCCTTCTCATGACTTTTCCCATTTTTAGAAAGGGCATTTTTGTCTTTTCATATATTTCTTTTGTTATTTTTCCAATTTCAACCGGTTTAAATGGTTTAGAACTTTAAGTAACCTCTAATTTTTAATAACCATATTTTTCAACCGATTTTTTAGTAAGATCCTAAACCAATTAAACCGATTGAAATAGAAAAAACAATAAAATAAAAATATGAAGAAGCAAAAATGTCCTTACTGAAAATAGAAAAAATCATGAGAATGACTAAAAGTGTCCAAAAAATAATAGCTTGGGATATTAAATGACAAAAACGATAGTCCTGGGACTAAATTTGGAATTGTCACCAAAGATAATGGACCTCTGGTAGAATTAATTGTAAAGATAATTGTGAGACAAAGAACAATTGCGGCAAACTGCAACAGTGCAAAGTAGAGAACAAGTCATAAAGAAATCAAATAAAAAATTAAATAGAGATACCAGTGACAATAAGAACTGAACGACGGAGTAAGCATCAAGAGACTTGGATTTTTTTTTTTATTTTTGAATGTTACTGGCCCTATTACATTGTAGTATCTGTTCATATACTTTCTCAACCTACTGAAACACAAAGAACCAATAACGCCTCCACTGAGGCTTGAACTCACAACCTTCCAAATGGAAGTCCAACCCGGATACCATTAGACCACATAATCCTGGTAGAGACTTGGATTTATTTTTATTATTATTATTATTATTATTATTATTATTATTATTATTATTATTATTATTATTATTATTATTATTTCAATTGGTTTAATTTTTTACCAAATCATTCAATATACAAGAATCCATTATCATTCAATTGTTCAGTATATTACCAAACTAAACTAGTTCCGTTCTGTTTGATATCATTTGAACAAATCAAACCGAATTGTTTACCGGGCTAAAATTTGACCTAGGTGATAAGATATTTCATCTCTGATTCTCTGTACGCAATGACGCTTAAAACTACACCGTATTAACTAAATTAATCTCTGTACGCGACTACGCATAAAAGTAATACCGTATTAACTAAATTGTATAATTTGACAAAGACAGCGCAGCAATTTGTAGCAGACAGACAGTTACTCAAACACGAAAGTGTTTTATATATACTAGTACTTTTACCTGTTCGAGCTCGGAATGGATTTGTGATAAATATATTAAGAATATTTCGATCAATATTTAATTATATAAATTATAACATTAAAATATTATAAAGCGTAATTGAAGATATGGTTTGAATCGATTATGTTTTTTGATATTATCTTTGTTTGAATTCGAGCAAATAATTGATGAATTAATAGCTAATGTGTAGATGTACGCATGCGGTGCTGAAACTTTGGAGATTTTACATACAGTTTATTATCGAAATGGTCCCTTGACTATTGTGGAATTACAAATTTGATCCTCGACAATTTTTCATGCCCAATTAAATCCTCGACTTTGAAAATATTAACCGTTCTTCCATTTATTTTGCCGTTAAACATCCATTAACTCGGGATCAAATTATAAATTTTGCTATAGTCAATTGACCATTTCAGTCTTCACATACAATACACCATTTTTGAATTTGATCACAAGTTCTCACATGGGCATGAATTCATGATTCTCAATCATATAATGTATAAAGTGACATAGATAAAGAATTTTAATGTCAGTTCAATCATATTAAAGGGCGTGTTTGGTTCGCATAAGGGAATCAGAATTGGAATGAGAATCAAATACTTGGTAATGGTAATGAGTTTTGGTGAGAGTATTTTGCATGCTTGGTAGTAGGGTGGAATTAGAATAATTACTAATATCGATATTTGGTTATGCCCTATAATGGGAATAAATATTTTTAAAATAAAAAAATAAAAAAATAAAAACAATTGATCATAATATAATGACATTCACAACACCAATATGAACAAAATAAATCAAAACAAAAATCTAATAACAATAATCCAAACTTAAAAATCATATTACCAATAAGATTGAATGATACTCGTTTTTAATTAGGGAATGAGGTTTTTAATTGAAAAGATAATCAAATCACATAGTTATATTTTAAGAAGATGTCAACTAAACACTAACTATGATTTTGATTTCATTCATAATGTATAAACTTATGAACCAAACACACCCTAACATTAACATGTTTATCCATTGATTGAATTTTTCTGCTTCTTAAATTTCTCTTTTAGGAGCATTAGTCGTATCAAATTGCAGCAAATATGAAATGAGAAAAATAAACAAAAAGGGCTAAGAAAACTAGGTAAAGCCGTTTGAAAAATTCAATTAAATATTTGTTTGACACAGCAAATACAACTCTATGAATAATTAATTAATACCAATAAATAAACATGCATAATATTGCCAAAATTATTAGTCTTTTTTTTTTGAATGCTACTAGCTCTATTACATTGTAGTATCTGTTCATATACTTTCTCAACCTACTGAAACAGAAAGAGCTAATAACGCCTCCACTGAGGCTTGAACTCACAACCTTCCAAATGGAAGTCCAACCCGGGTACCATTGGACCACATAGTCCTGGTCAAACATGCATAATATTGCCAAAATTATTAGTCTTAATCTCAAAATTTTTACAACTTGGAAATAGTGGTTAACACGGTTCAAGCTATGATCTACATCCAAACAGTCAATTCTATCCCTGGTCAATCATTATTGTATGGATCATGGTCTATACAAATTGTGTAGACCATATTTTATATAGTGTAAAATAATATACATTTAGTACAAAAATAATGTACATTATATTTCGAAGATGTACATTATTTTTGTACTGAATGTACATTATATTCTATAATGTACATTCAGTACATAGATAATGTACATTTAGTATATTAAAAATGTATTTTTTTGTTATGGTCCACACAATAATTTGCCATCATGGACCTGGTCTACCTTGCATTGTAGACTTTAGTCTAAAATAACATTTAGATTATGTGTTTGCAGTTAACATATTTTGTACCTTTAGTTAACAATTTATGTACATGTAGTTTTCATTTTATGTGTATGTAGTTAACATGTTATGTTTCTTCAATTTATCAAGCATATTATGCGTCTGTTGTTAACATATCTGTACCTTCCGTTAACAGTATATATATGTATTTGTAATTTCCATTTTAAGTGCCTGTAGTAAACATGTTATGTTTCTTCAATTTATCAAACATATTATATGTCTGCAGTTAACATATTTGTACCTTCAGTTAATAGTTTATGTGTCGGCAATTACTATTTTATGTGTCTGAAGTTAACATCTTATGTGCATTTAATTTATTTACAGACACATAAACGATTAACTGCATGTAAATAATATATCAAACTGTAAACACATAATTTTTTTAAACAGGGTCCACAATACAAGATAGACTCTGATTCATGGTATAACAATTATTGCCTGCATGGAGGTTAGAGCCAAAGAAGTTTGGTCCGCGAGCTTCGTGGGTCGGCTTACCAAATTTCTAACCCGCCATGAAACATGTTTAATTAATAGAGCGAACCGTCCCGTATTGACACCCCTGCACGTACCAAAAACTTTTAATTTAAGTGTATGTTTGATTTAAACCAAACCAAGTGTATGTTTGATTTAAACCAAACCACCGTCATCACCGCGGCTCCGAAACTCGAAAGACGTTGAAATTAATCCTTTCAAAGCAATTTTTCATGTGAACTATAAAAAAGTACATTTTAATATACTGAAAGTACATTATTTGTATAATGTATTGAATGTACATTATACAAAATAATGTATTTTTTGTACATTATACAAAATAATGTATTTTTAGTACTCAAATAATGTACTTTCCCTGAATACAAGGTATATTTTAAATGAGTTAATTCCAGCAGAGGTCCCTTGTCTTTGGTGACAATTCCAAATTTAGTCCCAGACTATCGTTTTTGTCATTTAACATCCCAGACTATTATTTTTTGGACACTTTTAGTCCTTCTCATGACTTTTCCAATTTTTAGTAAGGGTATTTTTGTCTGTTCATATTTTTCTTTTGTTATTTTTCCGATTTTAACCTGTTTAATTGGTTTAGGACTTTACTAAAACCGGTTGAAAAATATGGTTACTAAAAATTAGAGGTTACGTAAAGTTCTATACCAATTAAACCGATTGAAACCGGAAAAAATAACCAAATAAAAATATAAAAAGACAAAAATACTCTTACTAAAAATAGGAAAAGTCATGAGAATGACTAAAAGTGTCCAAAAAATAATAGTCTAGGATGTTAAATGGCAAAAATGATAGTCTTATGACTAAATTTAAAATTGCCACAAAAAAGTACTAAAAGTATATTAACTCATTTTTAATATACTAAAAGTACATCATTTATATACTAAATGTACATTATTTGATAATATACAAAATAATATACTCACTTATGGAGTTATGGAAATAATGGCACGTGCAGATCGTGGTTTTTCAACGTGTTTGTCAAATCCAAAGGGAGAGAGGATCAAACGACAAGTTGGTGAGTATGAAAATTGAAAAGGAAAAAAACTACTACTACTACGGCGTTGGACTGCGCAAATAGTGGCTAGCTACAACCCTTGACCAATTACTTTTTTCAATTTCCTTTTCCTACTTCAAGACTTTTATCTTCAATTTTTTTTTTTTTAATTCCATTTAATTTGTATTTGTCAATAATATTAAATTGACTCTTATATTATTAGGATTATTAGGATCCCGAGACTAATCTCGCTTATTTTATTTTATTTTTTGTTAGTTTTATCCTTATGTTTTACAAGTCTACATAATTTAACCAAATATAATAATTATTATTTTCTACTTATTATCATCATATATTATCTTGTTAACCACCTGTGAACATAATTAAAAAAAAAAAATGAAACGATAAAAAATTTCAGCTCTTATGCCTGTTTTTTACACCTTGCAAATTAAAGCTAAAAGTTTTTTATTTTTTTAATCATATTTATAGGTGACATGTTAAAATGGTTGCATTGAAGGATCATTAAAAAGGTTATTTGGATGGATTATGAATGTAGTAACAAAATGATCAAATTGGCCAAAATATTTAAAATATAGGGTTGAAATTGACTCAAAAAATGGGGACAAAATTGATCACTTAATAATAACGCTAAATTTATATTTTAGCCTTTTAATTACATCTTTAGGCAATTGTTATACCATGGACCAGGCTTCACCTTGCAAGGTAGACCTTGGTCCTAAATTGTATAAATATTTGTTATAGGGTCATGGGTCCTGGGAGTCCATTTTTATTACGGGGGGGTGAATAATGAAGCAAGGAGCAAAATATTAAAGGATGTGTTACTCTAGAGTATCAAACCTACAACCTTCATAAGGCAACACACACCCCAACCCATTTAGCCACTACTTATTTTGTGTATTAGAGGGTAGAAAGCTCTAGTAATACATGAGAAATGCATTGAAATCAAAGTAGTGGGGGACATGTGTGGCAAAAAATGAAGACTAGTCAATGTCGTACATTTGTCAACCAGGCCCGGTCCTATCATTCTTTAGGCCCGGGGCATAACAACAAAAATGGGCCCTATACGAAATTAATATATACTTTTATAATTAAAATTTGAATTAAATAAGGAAGCAATACTAATGTCAAATAACTTAAATAAGATTCACAAGTTTTTAACAATTTTACATACATGAAAACAATTATAGATGCATTTCTAAATCCACAATAATCAATCACCGCATCAGTATTTTCATAAATAAATAATATAGTTTATAAAAATGAATAAGTAATTTAAAACCAAATGAGCTTATAGACAATCACATTATTATTATAATAAATAATAAAGTAATTATTAATAAAACTTTATATTAAAAAAAAAACTTACAAATAAGATCATAGCATAAAATCTTAATTATTGGGAACAATAAATCAAAACACTCAAACGGGATAAAAGATATTCATAATAAAATATGAAACATAATTAATTGGATAAAATAGTTCGAATAAAAACATGTAATAAATCACACATTTTATATATTGATATCATATTTATAAATACTCTTTTTTATTTAGATCACTTTTAAGTTTTTCTAGATTAATTTGAATACGATGACGCACAATAAAACTTCTAACCTACATTGATTAGATAATTCATACAAAAATTAAATTATCTTTTAAAATATTTTTCATAACTAAATCACAAAATATATTACATATACATAACTCATTATAAAGTTCACAAAACAACAAATATTCTAAATATAAGTAGTAAATTACTCGAATAGAAATAGATTCAAAATTTGATATGTATTACAAATTAATCTATATTATAAATCCCACTATAATTATAGAAAGGTAAGAAAATCACAAAGTTAATTACAAATTAAATTTAGAAAAATACAAATTAGAAATAAAAATAAATAAATTGTAGGAAAATAATATATAAGGGGATTTGATCCATTGAGCATGAGCATTGAAATTACAAGTCTTACCAACTCAAATCTTTAATTCAAATACTAAATATATAGTAGAGGGCGAAATTTTTATGTAAAACTACACATGGGGATTCGATCCCTTGACCATGCGGATTAAAATACTAAGCTTTACCAACTCAACCAACTCAGAAACCATTACCATAAATGTATACTAAATAATTATATGACATTTCTAATAGTATATATTAGGGTAATAGTGTAGGGTAGGGGCCCCTTCCAAGCATGGGGCCCTGGGCAAAGGCCCAGCCTGCCCTTGCCCAGGGCCGGGCCTGTTGTCAACCATCCGGAAGATACTCTACACTATATAAGGCACCCTTAATTCATCCGGAGACATCTTCACTTAAACCATTATATATCCTTCCTGGTCCATTGGCTTGTGGTCCTAACTCCGAAGTTGAGTATTAGGGTTTGGTTCCTAGTAGCTACAATATCATTATTAATTATTTCTAATCCACTATTTGGGCTATAGCTTGCATCATTTATTTATTAGTTGGGCCGCTGTTTTGGACTAGTATCTCGGATATCATTATTAATTCTGTAATAATACTACTATTTTCATACCCGATTTTATAGTGGACTCAGTCACGACAAAATCATCAATTTGTTTTTGGTATAGTATTAATCAAACTAGGTAATACACCGCTATTACATTTGATGAGACATTTAAATATTTCTGATTTAATTTCCTGATTTTTGCCTTTGGTCAAGAAATTAAAGAACATGATATTTATGAGAAGTAATTTGCTATTGGTCATGAACTTTAGGCATCATATATACTTCGTACAACATGATAGTCCTTGATGTGGTTGATTGATACTAATTCTAGGGATCACATTGTTTTCTTTTCATTTCTTTTGTAACTTTTCAACTAATTATAATTTGGAAGTGTAAAATTATAAGCCAAATTTATTGAGATATGTAGTACTTTTCATATATTTAAATAAATGAGAACGAGATATTGAATATACTGACCATCTAATACTCTTTCCATTGTCTGAAATTTGTCCTTCATTTCAACCACAAACTAAATTAAGGATCATGATTGTTTTTTATTCCAAAAACATTGAAACAAAAATGATTTAAGAAAAATAATGACAAAAAATTAAAGTACATTATTTAAGGGTAACGAACAAAATAAAAGAAAAGGAAAACCTATGACTTAGGAGTTGGTTCCCAAGCAGTGATACAAGATCCTTAAAAAAGTAGTTTGAGAATGGAGATTTATTAGTTCAATGATCAATTCTATATATGGTTGCTGCCATGTACATACATGTGTGTGACTTAAAGTAGAGTAAATTACCCATTTCAATATTCTCAATATCCTTTAGACTTTTGCTAGATTCTTGGCAAATTAAGGTAAGATGTGGTGTAGCCACAAATATTTTAATCAAAAGGTCAATGCTTTCCCTTTCACACCAAATTAAATTATTATTTAATCTAACTGGGATTTGGTTACACTTATATATATATATATATATATATATATATATATATATATATATATATATATATATAATAAAATTCTCTCTCTCTTTGTGTCCATTTATTAAATATTTTTTGTACAAATGACTTTTTTAATCCTTTTAACAATTAACAACAACCAAATTATAAAAATCCAAATAAATAGTGATCGTGATTAGTTAAAACGCTAATGATTTTTCAAACAAAACAAACTTTTCCAATGGTCTATGAGTATGGATGTTTTGCATAAAGAGATTTTCGCTAAGTTATAAACGTTGCACTTATTATTAAAATGACCTTATTTATATATCTTTATAATATACTAATTACCACACGAGCAATGTCTGTAGGTTTTATTCTCTCTCCCTGAGAACTAGGGTTTTCTCTCGTCCCCCCCTGAGATCTAGGGTTCTGTCGGTTTTCTTGCGTATGATCGGGCGATCATCGGCGATTTGGCTATGGATGTGCGTGAAATCATTGCATCTACTGCGGAGATACGTCTGGAAGATGAAGAACAAGGTGTGCGTTTTGACGCGAGGGATATGGTGTCGCGATGCAACTGTCGGAACGTCGCACATGGACGTTGGTTGGCCGGTTCCTTACGGACCGAAACATGAAAGTGGAGATGATGAAGCGAGTCATGGCCTCGGCATGGCGGCCACTCATGGGAATTGAGATAACGGACGTTACCCCGAACTTATATCTCTTTACATTCTTTGATGAGGCAGACATGCGCCGGGTGTTGGAGGAGGGTCCTTGGGCGTTTGAGAACGCGACGTTTCTTTGCCAGGTTTTGAATGATGGGGAAGATCCAACGCAAGTAGTGTTGAACACTGTGGACTTTTGGCTGCAGGTTTATGATATTCCATTGGGATACCGGACTGTCAAGGTGCTTGAGCGGATTGGGGATTTCGCAGGGGTGTTTTTACGTTATGATGAACGTAATTTTGAGAGACTGTGGACCTCGTTCTACCGGGTACGTATAACACATGATGTATCTGTCCCTTTGAAACGTCGTATGAAGATGATCATGCGGGATGGGACGTGGGTCTGGATAAATTTCAAGTACGAGCATTTGCATATGTTCTGCTTTTTTTGTGGTGTAATGGGGCATACTGATAAATTCTGTTTAGCTGCTCGTCGTTCGTTATTGACACCGGATCAGTATCTGTTTGGTGCGGCTATGAGAGCGGGTGGTAATAATCTGGCCAAGATATTGGGTGATAAGTGGTTTAAGATAGGGCAGGAGAGAAGGAAAGAAATCGGGTTTGGTGTTGGTGGCTACGGACACAATGTTGCGGTAGCAGGTGGGCCGGCTATATCCGGAACAAGGGGTCGGGTGGCGGTGGGTAGAGCTGCGGGGGAGGGTGGTGACGGTCAGTTGGGGTTGGCGAGGGAGAAAGGGGTAGTTGGGGAGGAAGAGGGAGTAAGGGTGGATCCAAAGAGACGTAGAATGGATGGGGAGATTGGTGGTGGAGTGGAAGTAGGGGTGGACATTGAGCCGGAAAGCTTATGTTTGGCGGATTCTGAGAATAGGGGTGGTAGGGGGCACCGGGTGAGGGAGGGAGTGGTGATGGAGGAGGATATAGCAATGACGGATGTTCAAAAAAACTTGCAGATGGCGGGTGCTGCAATGCAGACCCACCCGACCCAATGAGTACTTTGAGCTAGAACTGCCGTGGCTTGGGTAATCCACAGACAGTTCGGGAAATTGAGGACATAGTGTCCCGCAAGAAAGCCGATTTTGTATTTCTGATGGAAACTAAGGTTAACCGAGATCATGCAGAGCGCCTTCGGATTAAGCTTGGTTTCGAAGGCCTTTTTAATGTGGATAACACTGGATTGAGTGGAGGACTGGCATTGTTATGGAGAACGAATGATACTGCAAGAATAATTGGTTATTCTAATAATCACATAGATGTTGAGGTGAGTTTGCCAGGTTTTGATAAGTGGAGGATGACTGGTTTCTATGGCTTCCCGAAGCGTCTGCAGAGAAGGGAGTCGTGGGACCTTATTCGGTCATTGGCAAGTAGATCGGATCTGCCATGGGTAATCATTGGAGATTTTAATGATATCTTATATCAGTATGAGAAACGAGGAGGAAATCCCCATCCAGACAGCTTGCTACGGGGCTTTGGAGAAACTATTGAGGAGTGTGGTTTGACACAATTACCAATGTCTGGATATCCCTATACTTGGGAGAAGGGAAAAAGGCACGCCAAACTGGATAGAGGAACGATTGGATAAGGTTTTGGCTACTCAAACCTGGAGAGAGTTGGTGGCTGATGCAAATGTGCAGAATATATTAACCCGGAAATCAGATCATTCTTTCCTTTTCCTTGGAATTCTCAATCTTCGGGGAAGGAGGGGTGTTCTGAGAAGGGGTTTTCGTTTTGAGATGGCATGGCTACATGATGAGGGGTGTAGGGAAGTGGTGGAAAAATCCTGGGGCGAAGGAAGAAGTAGGGGGTTGCAGGAGTGTGTCACTCTATGTGGTGATCGGTTAACACGTTGGGGTGGAGACCGATTCCATAAATTTGGTGAGAAAATATTGAACTTGCGTAAGGAACAGTTGCGCCTCAGGGGGTGTACGGATCCGGTTTCCCTACGCGAGTTTCGGAGACTAGATGAATGTTTGGCTCGTATTGAATTACAGGAGGATACGTACTGGAGACAGAGGGCCAAACAGCATTGGCTCAAGGATGCAGATGCAAACACCAGGTTTTGCCACAGGTATGCTTCTCATCGAAAGAAAAAGAATGCTATTACTAAAGTTATGAATAATTATGGGGATGGATTGAGGGGGATGCCATAAGGAATGTAATCCTGGATTATTATCGTGGTATTTTTAACTCGAATTCTCCTACTGTTAATGATGATTTCTTTGGGAGTATACAATCACGTGTAACAGGCACACAGAATGAGAGTTTATTGCGCCCATTTGAAGAGAGTGAGGTTAAATCCGCATTGTTTTCAATGTATCCTGATAAAGCACCAGGCCCGGATGGTATGAACCCTGGGTTTTATCAGCACTTTTGGGATGTAGTGGGTACTGATGTTTCTTCTTATATTTTGAATTGTCTGAATACTTGCTCAATGCCTGATAAATTGAATGAAACAAACATTATTTTGATCCCCAAGAAGAAAACCCCGGAAATGGTTTCTGATTATAGGCCAATTGCTTTGAGTAATGTCGTTTACAAAGTTATGGCGAAGATGATTACAGCCAGGATGAAACCACTAATGGAGAATATTATATCTGAGTCCCAGAGTGTATTTATATCTGGAAGGCTAATTACAGAAAATATCTTGATAGCTGCGGAAGTTGGCCATTATTTGAACAGGAAGCAATGTGGACTAACAGGTTGGGGGCTTTAAAGCTGGATATGGCTAAGGCTTACGACCGTATGGAATGGTCTTTTTTGCAAAGGATGCTAAGAGCACTGGGATTTGATGAAAGATGGATAGAGTTATTGATGATGTGTGTAACCACTGTGTCTTACAGTGTACTGGTAAATGGTTCAAGGACTGATCAAATAACCCTGACTCGTGGTTTAAGGCAAGGTGATCCCCTGTCACCTTATTTGTTCATTATTTGTGCTGAAGGGCTTTCAATATTATTAAAACAGGCACAGGCAAAGGGAGAGATACATGGCTGTAGAGTGGCTAGAGGAGCTCCCTCCATTACCCACTTATTCTTTGCTGATGATAGTCTGTTTTTTTTCAAAGCAAATATTCAAGAGGCGGGTGTGGTTAAACGTTGTTTGTCGGAATATGAAAAGATGTCTGGCCAGGCAGTTAACTATCACAAATCGAATATTTGTTATAGTAAAAATACACGAGGTGAAATAAGGGAGGAGATTGCCGATATATTGGGAGTTGTGCAGGCGCAGAATTTTGGAAAGTATTTGGGGCTTCCATCATTTGTGGGCAGGAATAGAAAAGTGGCGTTCTCTTATATTGAAGATAAGATAAGGCAGAGGATTAACTCGTGGAATAAGAAACTTTTGTCACAGGCAGGAAAAGAAGTTTTATTGAAAAGTGTGGCTCAATCTATGCCTACCTTTTCGATGAGTGTTTTTCTACTCCCTACGACTCTGTGCACTGCCATTGAGCGAACCATGAATCGATACTGGTGGAGATTGAGAGATGACCAGGGTATTCATTGAAAAGCTTGGGATAAACTGTGTATCCCAAAAGAATATGGAGGATTGGGATTCAAAGAGTTGCGAGCCTTTAACCTTGCAATGTTGGGCAAGCAAGCGTGGCGCTTTCTGACACAGCCACAATCATTGGTTTCAAGAGTTTATAAAGCCAGGTACTATCCCACTAATTCTTTCTATGAAGCATGCTTGGGAAATAACCCAAGTTTTTGTTGGCGAAGTATTATGGCGGCACAAGATTTGATTTGTGGAGGGGTTAGGCGCAGGATTGGGGATGGCAAATCAACTTTGATTTGGGACCATCCATGGTTGCAAGATGTGAGTCAGCCGAAAATATTAACAGAAAAACCACCCCAATTGGCACAGGCAAAGGTGATGGGACTGATGGATCAACATACAGGAACCTGGGATCAGGATATTCTAACTGATATTTTTGACCCTGAGGATGTAGAGCGAATTTTAAAAATACCTGTGTCACCAGATTATGAGGATTTGTGGTATTGGTATGGGGATCCAAAAGGAGAATATTCGGTTAAAAGTGGCTATAGAACAATAGTAGGTAACTACACCCAAGCGGTTGGGACCTTTGATAAATGGAAAATATTATGGAAGCTTAAAGCCCCCCAAAGTGGAAAACATTTTTGTGGAGAGCTCTAAATGATATTTTGCCCACTGCAAAGAACCTACTTATAAAGAGAGTTGATATTGATCCAACATGTGCCATGTGTGGGATTGAGCATGAAGATATTGTGCATTCTTTGATCACATGTGATTATTCAACAAACATTTGGACACAATCCCACCTTCCAATCCCCAATAGTGTCACAAATATTTTCAGTGATTGGTTTAATGATTTGATGAATATTTTAGATAATGATGGAATTATTTATGCAGTGGCACTCTTATATTATATTTGGCGTGCAAGGAATGGGGCTGTATGGGATGCGACCTTGCCCAGACCTCGGAAGATAATTGCAATGGCATCATCAGCTGTGAACGCTTGGAAAGTAGCCCATCCCGGTCTGCGTCCGCCGGCCACCTCCGCGGCATCAAACAGCCGGACTGCTCCCGTGGTGGACACCCACACTGCTACGGCGGTCCCTTTGGCAACAACCAATACTATTGCTGTGCCGACTACACCACAGTTGCCAATGCCGAACATGGTACACCAAGCTACGCAAAACATGAGGGATCAATGTTACTTCGATGCGGCGTACGACCCCCAGATAAACAAAGCAGCGATGGGAGCCATTATTCTAAATTGGCAAGGACATTATGTTTCGGCTATGACTGCCCCTATGATAGACTGTTTTTCGCCCCTAATGGCGGAGGCCTTTGCATGCAAGGAAGTTTTGTCGTGGCTAAGAAGTCGCGAAATAAAGTCTATCGAGCTCTTCACGGATTGTTTGGTGCTTCAACAATATTTATCATCTATGACACACTCGTCAAGATCGTACTTGGGTTATGCCATTGATAGTTGCAGGACTAGTATATTATCTTTTGATTATTGTTTACTTCATTATGTTCCTAGACTAGATAATTATTTAGCTCATACTCTAGCATCTACTGCAATTACTCAGTCAACTAGTATGTACTCGGACTATGATCCACCAGCATCTATTTCATAAATGCCGTACAGGCTCCTTTCAAAAAAAATTACCACACGAGCATTGTGCGAAGAGTCACTACAAGAAAAATGCACATAGACAACACTAGAAAGACAACAGTTTTTAAGAAAAGTGTTGTCTTTTGTATAAAAGACAACAGTTTGGTCCAAAACCGTTGTCTTTGATGCAACCCTTTTTTCAAAGACAACGGTTTTTACTTAACCGTTGTTATAAGTGTGTTGTCTTTGTGCATTTTGTGAAAAGACAACACCACAACGACAACGGTTTTTTAAAACTGTTGTCTATGTGCGTTTTTTTTTTTTTTTTAAAAAGACAACGGTTTTTTTAACCGTTGTCATTGGTGTGTTGTCTTTAAGCGCATTAGAATACACAACAGTAGAAAGACAACGGTTATTTAAAACCGTTGTCTTTGTGCGCTCTTTTTTTAAAAAAGACAACGGTTTTATTTAACCGTTGTCATTGGTGTGTTGTCTTTAAGCGCACTAGAATACACAACACTACAAAGACAACGGTTTTTTAAAACCGTTGTCTTTGCGCATTATTATTTTTTAAAAGACAACGGTTTTATTTAACCGTTGTCATTTATGTGTTGTCTTTAATAGCACTTGAATACACAACACTACAACGACAATGGTTTTATATAACCGTTGTCGTTGCACGTTCTTTATTTGTTTAAGACAACGGTTTTATTTAACCGTTGTCTTTGATATGTTGTCTTTAAGCGTATTTGAATACACAACATTACAAAGACAACGGTTATAAAAACCGTTGTCTTTGCGCATCGTTATTTAACAGTTGTATAAATTAAAATAAAAACAAGGATGTTAATAACAAGAGTCGAACCTTTGACCTCAAAATTAACAAATAAGGTCTAACCAACTAAGTAACACAAACTCTTATGATTAAATGTGCAACATTTGGTATATAACTGGGTTGCTTCTGTGTTGTTTGTGAAAACCAAAACAACAATTTTAGAAAATAGTTGAAGGATCCCCTAGGAAGAAAAGAACTCAAGACCTCTAACATAATAAACTAAACTAAACCCACCAAGCCACACCAACACTTATATACTCAAGTGCAACATCTATGATATAACCAAATTGCTTATGTGTTGTCTTTAAGAACCAAGACAATGATTGTATAAAATAGATTAAGGATGCCACCACAAAGGATAAAACCCAAGACCTTTAACATAACAAACAAAATTAAATCCACCAAACCACACTAACTCTTATATACTAAATTGTTACACCTTATGTTTTAGCTATTATATCCTGAGTGTTAACAAGAATAAAAATGTAATTAAAATTTTTTGTCCAAATATATTGCATAAAAATTTAACAAAGAAAGAATATAATTCAAAAGTTAATTTAATAATTATATTTTCGTTCATATTTAAATATAAAATTATTCACCAAAATTTCAAAGTCAATTCATTAAAGTTTTATTTTCAATTATATTACAATTAAGACCAATCTATGAATTCAAAAAAAAAAATAAAAAAAATATCAAGTATAAAAAACAATAGATTATATCTATAACATTTTTGATATTTGTTATAGACCTAACTTTTTTAGGCTCTTATTAGTATAGTAGATAGTAGGTATAAAAATATATATCTTCTTCTTCTTCATATATATATATATATATATATATATATATATATATATATATATATATATATATATATCTTCATTCTTTTTAACTTTTTTTTTTTGTTTCCCTCCCAAACAAAAAAAAAAAAAAAGAAATTCACACGCCTACAATTAGCGGAAAAAATTCCCTCCCAAACAATTTCTCCCTAACACTCCATTGCAACTTTTCCATCTCCTTAGTCAGTGCTTTCTACCGAGAGTGTCCTCTCGTCGCCTCCAACCTCCGACGCCGTTGCTGCCGCCAACCTCTGCCGCCATCGCCGCCTCCCTCCTCTACAGCCGTGAATAAGTCAGTAAACTTGGTTTTGAAAAATTGAAGGTTAGCTTTTCTCTTGTAATGTAATAAGCTATGAAATTCATCCAAATATTATCCATTTTCGCCCTCTCCTTTCTGCGGCTCAGTCTTCCCTTAGCATCTCTCTTGATTCTTCTCTAATCTCACCCAAAAACCTTCTACTCTCATTTAAACAAAATCTCAGATCTTTAATTTCTTGCTCAGCCTTTAATCTCTGAGGATGGAGTCCCCAAAGCACGCGGTCACGTTCTAGGCGGAAGCAGCGCCATAAACGTCGGTTTCTATAGCAAAGCCGATGATGTTTCGGCCGGAGCTCAAGAGTGGACAATCAGCGGTGAGAGATTGTTTGCTGGAATGGATTCGGTCAGAGGTTTCTCTCTATTTTTATTTCTCAGTTCAAAGTTTCATGCTCAGATATATTGTTGTTGTGGGAGTCTACGCTCATATCTGCTGCTGTTGTGGGAGTACGCTCACATCTACTCCTTTTATTATATCTACAACGGAACTAGCGACGGAGGGATAGAGGAGGTGGCGGCGGAGTTGGAAATCGGCCGGTTTGTGCCCATATTTCTTCATCACTCCACCCTGCCACTCACAATCGACGAAGTAAGCTTAAAACTATCATCTTTTTTTGCTTTTGTTGCTCTTGTAAAATTTTTTAAAGTAACTTTTGGTGGATTTTGTGAATTTATGCATATTCTTTCAAATAAAATCATTTAGTGATTTTAGTTTTTTACCTCTGTAATTCGATGGTAAGGCTGGTTAAGCTAAGATTATGTGTTTGGGAACATGGTGAAAATGATGGATTATCCAGAATCTTGAACCAATCAGGATAGAGTTGGCCAAACACTTACAAAAATTTTAATAAATTAGTAAATTACAGCTGTGTGTTTGCAAAATTGCTGGGAGAAAGGTATGCAGTTGTATGTATCTGTTTTGTATTTCTGTAACCTGGTGAATTAAACATATGGAATGCTAAAAATGTGTAAATTCATTGATAAATATGTTGATATTGTGTCAATACTCGAACTAATTAGTAGATAGAGCTTCTTCACACCACCTTTGGCATGGTTCTATGGATGTTTGCATAACTGAATTCCTTTTATCTACTGCTCGGTTCCTTTTCCAACAGGTTTTTCTCCCTTCAGTTGGACTGAATACCACCTTTCTCTCTTTGTAACTATTATAATGACATCTTAATTCCTGTTCCCTGTGATTCTAGATTGTAAGTGCTCACCAAAGTTCATTTGAAGATGACAAGTACAGTGAAATCAAGTATCTCTTTCCTTGTAATTCATGGAAGATGATTACGGTATGTCGGTATCCATTCTTATAGAATTCTATGTTAACGGCAATATTGTGATTTTGACTATTGTTATTCTAGTGAAAAACATAAACTTATTTATCAAACTCTTGATTTATAACCACAATATCCTTAGCAATTATCCACTTATAACTCCAACATGCTTCTTCTATGTTTCAGGAAAATGATGTGACGGTCATGATTTCCCTCCTTAAGTCCTCGAAACATGAACATTTTAAAAAATTGATCAGTCCCTTAATTAAGCCATTGCTGCGTTTCCTTTATCTCCCTTGTTCATCAAGTGGTAAATACATTTTTTTTGGTCAGGCTTAATTTAAAATCTTCAATTGATAATACGTTCTTTTTAGTGGTCATGGTTGGTGCTTCATTTCATTAGAACTAATGTTCTTTCTTTTATTTGCTCTCTATATTGTAGATTTTATGCGAAATCTAGGATCTGCGTGGTTATTGATTGGTGGCTTATGCTACCATCTTTTGATTAGCTACACATATTTGGAACCCACTGTAAAATACTCTGTAAAGCACTCACAGCTGACAGAAAAAAATTGCTTGTCTCCAGCTTGAGAATGAGGTATTTTTATATTTAGTTTTTTAAACCACTTCAACTTGAATTACTACTTTTCAGCCTCGGGTTTTGCCATTTCACTCCATGGGGAGAAACTTGTAAATTTTAAAATTTTGAGTATTATGTTATATGCATAAATGCATAAATTACCCTTTGAGATGATTGAACAAAAAATATTTAATTAATTAAGTTCACTAAAAGTGGATCATTTAGTGTTTGTTTGGCTCAAGTTATTGCGACAAACAAATGTTTACTAGATATCAATCTTATTGGGACAGTCCAAAGTGGAAAGTTTTGTGAGCAATACTTAGTCTAAAACTGTGACAAGCTCTCATGCCCAAGCTTGATGTGAAAATTCTATTCATGATCTTACAGGTAAGAAGAGAGTGTACTTATTTATCAGGGTCCTTTCAGTTAAGAGAAGATGACAGACATACCAAGGTGTTAGAAGAACTCAATACCAAGCTGAAGAAACTTCAAAAACATGTAAGGAGAGTTTTATTATCCATATGTTTTTAATGTTGTTGATTCACTTGATTGTTAACATGCTTTGCATTTATTACCAATGTCATCTCTAGTCTTAGCAATTACTAGTTATATGTTTATATATATATATATATATATATATATATATATATATATATATATATATATATATATATATATATATATATATACATATATATATAAGCACACATGAATTCTGATAACTCGGGTATTATGCCAGGACAGAAAAACATTCACTATTGTGCTTGAATGCCAAGAGGAGTAAGTAGCTAGTGAAAAGGGGGAAGCTTTAAGGTATAAATACTAGTGAACTTTGCAAACTCTTGTATTAAAAGTTAAATTTCTAACTTATGTAATTATTCTTTGCAAACTCTTGTAACTCTTGTATTAAAACTTTACAAAAACATTCACTATTGTGCTTTAAATACAAGCTTAAGTTCAAAATGGAGAAGGAAACCTCCATGACAAGTCTCTTGTTACAAAGGACAACACAAGTAAGTTGTGTTATTCAGTTTTTGCTTTCTTATCAATCTATCTTCTGGCTTTGCACCTTTACTGCCTCATTTGTATAGAAACTCATTTTATCACTTAGGAGGCACAACATCTTTAGCTTGCATCTTTGTGATTTGTATGGAATCAAAATTGCTAGGTCTTGCGTTAGCCACAGTTCCTATTATAGTCAGATTGTCATCTAAACAAGCCAGCTCATCAACTACTCATATGGATATTATCACCCGGATATCAATTCTTGTTAACTGTTCTCCTTGTGCTCCAGGAGTTGTGTATGGATATTATCACCCGGATATCAATACATGTAGTTCTAACAAGTTGATTATGACAAAGCGGTTATTGATCTGGTGCGTTCAGAATGGGCCGATATTCTATCATCATGTTATATAGAGTAGGTATGATTTGACGTTGTGATCATTTAGACTTGGTTTGTGGATCAGAATTGTTTTTTGTAGTATTATGACTTGGATGATGATTTGATTATAATTGGTCATGCTCAGTATTTAGACTTGTTATTATGAACCTTGTTTAGCTTGTGCAATGTAACTACACTTGGCCATGGTGAATGGATAAATTGTTTTTTTTTTATATGATTAAAATTTAAGCAGGTTAAAAACGGGTTGAGACAACGGTTAAAAGTTGTCTATTTTACAATAGACAACAGTTTGAAACTGTTATCTTTTTTACAAAAGACAACAGTTTGAAACTTTTGTCTTTTCTACAAAAGACAACAGTTAAAAACCGTTGTCTATGTGCATCACTTTTAACAACACCGGTTTCAACAACATTGAATTGACAACGGGTCAAAAATCGTTGTCTTTGGAAGAAACGACAACGGTTTAAAACCGTTGTCTATGTTCGTGACTTTTAACAACACCGGTTTCAACAACACTTAATAGACAACGGTTAAAAAACCGTTGTCGTTTCTAGAAAAGACAACGGTTATTAACCGTTGTCTATGTGCGTGACTTTTAACAACACCGGTTTCAACAACACTTAATAGACAACAGTTAAAAAACCGTTGTCGTTTCTAGAAAAGACAACGGTTATTAACCGTTGTCTATGTGCGTGACTTACAACAACACCATCTTCAACAACACTTAATAGACAACGGTTAAAAAACCGTTGTTGTTTCTAGAAAAGACAACGGTTATTAACCGTTGTCTATGTGCGTGACATACAACAACACCGACTTCGACAACACTTAATAGACAACGGTTAAAAAACCGTTGTTGTTTCTAGAAAAGACAACGGTTATTAACCGTTGTCTATGTGCGTGACTTACAACAACACCGGCTTCTACAACACTTAATAGACAACGGTTAAAAAACCGTTGTTGTTTCTAGAAAAGACAACGGTTAAAAAACCGTTGTCTATGCGCGGGACTTACAACAACACCGGCTTCAACAACAGAAATTATACCCCTACGACAACGGTTATTAACCGTTGTCTATGTACATTTTTCTTGTAGTGAGTCCAATACTCAATGTGTATTTTTAAATTAGTGTTTCAGAATTCATCAAAGTATCATTCGGTATCATGGCGTATATCAATACAAGTTTATCAATTTTTTTATAAAAGTAAATATTTTAAGAATGCATAACTATGACCTGTGGGACCTAATGATAAGGTTTGAACTCCTGATTTTTATTAGACATTTTTCTATATAGAAAAGACATTAAATACTCTACCAACATAATTATGCAATGTGAAATTGTTTGTAGTTACATTCAATTTGTTAAGCATTGCACCGTACCATGACCAAATTATTAAAGTTCACATAGTATTAAATAAATGTTAACATTACATTGTATACCTAATGATACTTCATAACCGGGAATAAACTATGTTCATATAATATTTAATAAACATTTGTATAGTGTGGTAAAAGTTTATATTGAAAGTCAAATAACATTACTCATAACATACGTACATCACGAAAACATGTATTTGAATAATGAAAACTGAGTAGAATTAGACAAACTTGATGAGGTTTGAGGCTGTCATAATTTAAGGTCAAAGGACTTATTCCAATTGAGACCAATAGATCGAATATTCAGTCCTTATAAAAAAAGATTTTTTTTTTTTTTTCATATTGTACATGTATCTGCATCGTACAAAATAAGACTAGTGCAATTGAGATCATTCTCTCTTAAAAACTCCTAAAAATTATAATTATTAGGTATTTAATGCTATTATCTCTTACACATGAACATATAATAAAAATTAAATATTTCCCCGGGTCCCGGGCACAACATATATAGTTGGTTTGTCGTCTGACATAATGTCATGATTGAAGGCGACAGTTTAGGAATTTGAATTCTACTGGAAACATGTATGGTAAAAATAGCTTAATGATGATAGGAAGTCTGGCGGGTTGATCGCACGACTCGTGATTTACATCTGCAGAGACTCTAGGGGTGAGGTCATGTGGATCTAGAATCAGTCCGGCGAAGTTAGAATCAACTAAGTTTTAAAAACAAATATTAATAATAATAAGTATTACAGTAGTTGTTATGTGTGCTTTGACAACTCAATAATTTACTGTTTAAATTGACATCAATGATCAATTGTTTTACTTCTAATTAATGGTATGCAAAAGTTTTAGCCACCATAGGGTAATATATACTGTTTATATTTAGAATAAAAATATATAAGTTTGATGCAACGTATCATAAATAAGTAATTGGTTAAAATTTTTAATTTATTTTTTACTAAACAGATTTGTCAACGTCGACTTAATGGCTTGAAGACTAAGAAACTAATTAAACTAATTTGTATTTGTTTTAGCTAGAGTTAATTATGGTACGATGACATTTTATATTTTACTTTCATCAACTAATAATTTAACAATATTTTACTCTTAAATTTTATCCGTCGTTATTAATTGATTTAATTCCATATTATCCTCCTGAAAACTAATGGTTAAAAGATGAATTGTTATCTCAATCACTGATTTTTTTTTTTTTTTTTTTTTTTGTTTGTTTGTTATGATAGCGTTTATTTAGACACAACACTTGACAACCCAATCCTAAATTTATTACCTCTTACCTCACAAGTTTTATGGAGACGAGGTAATAGATGATTAGATTTGGAACTATTATAAAAAATAAATGGAAAAATATATTCCAATTAGGATAAATCTACATAGACTAAAATTCTTTGATGGAAGACCTATACGCACAATAGGGAAAGCTTTGGAATGATATGATGTTCATTGAGCTGGTGAGATAGTTTTGTGTGTATCAAAAGTCACAATTGAGGAAGACGAATGCCAGACTATAAAAGCAAAGAGAAAACGGTTATAACATACTACAATTATGAAAAGACTCTAAAACCCTTCACCCATCTTCCTTCATAGGCTTGGGTGTCCTTCGCTGGTTTAGTAGTGTTAATATCTTCCTCTATTCATCAAAACCATGATATCAGAAGTCGGTTTACTTAATAGATTTCAGGCTGGAGCTGTTAACACAATGTGTTTCATCCAAAATAAAATATTAGTTCATAAAGCTCATAACAAAACTTCTTATGAACTTTGGAAAGGAAAGAAGCCATCAGTTAGTTACTTTCATACCTTTGGTAGCAAATGCTTCATTCATACCAACGGAAAGTCTCACCTCAAGCCAATTGATAAAAGAGTTGATGAAGGATTATTTTAAAGATATTCTTCTACAAATAAAGCATTCAGAGTACTCAAGAAGAGAACCATGATGCTAAAATAATCAATTCATGTTGTGTTTGGTGAGCCACACATCAACAAGGAGATAACTTAATACCCGGGGCGCGGGGGGGGGGGGGGGGGGGGGGGGGGGGGTTGCCAGTAATAGTTATTCCCCTTGCAAGGGGAATATCTCATTCTCAGGAGCATTGTTCCTAAGAATAAAACTCATTACCAAACAAAGAAATATGCCTATTCCCGAGAACATTACTCCATTCCAAGCCTATTTCGCAAACCAAGCATGTTGTTATATTCTCAATCATTTTGATGTGATTCGAACCCTAATCTAAAGATAAGGAATTTCACTCTCAAGCCATCCCTGTTGGGATTTGATTGGAACAATGTCTACAAGAACTGACGAAGATAATTGCTTAGCGCGAAGACTACGAGAAAGGAAGGAAAGACTTTATGTCGTGTTGTGAACATCATTTCCTTGAAAGCAAATTTCGGCGACGATGCAATATGAGATTCCGGGTTGCTTTCGACTAGTAACACAAATGAGCTACGTAAAGCTTGCACCAGTTTAACGCAGGTGAACCTGACTACTATTATATGCTCATACTTAAGAACGGAAAGAAGAGAGGAAGAGGATATGTAATGAAGTGCCCTCTTAATAGAGACTGAACAAAGTTTATATACTGCATCAGCTCAATGGTCTTCATCTGCTTAGCCAGGGAATTATCGAAAATAGGGGATCACGGGTCTGAATGATTCCCCAACAAACGAGTTAATGCCATTTTTGGTCCTAGACTTATTGAGGCATTGACACTTTTCATCCTCCATAATAAAAATTGCCACTTAGTAGACACTGTTATTGGTCGTTGGACAGTTTTGATCCTCCGTCAATGAAGCCGTTTGTTGACCGTGAATTAGAAGGGTTTTTCTGTCTCTTTATGTCTTATTCTTCTAATCTTGTTTAGACCAGTGCTGTTGTGACTCCTGTGAGGCGAGATGGCGAGACTTGGCGGCTAAGTAGTAACCGTCGGTAGTGAGTAGCAGCGAGGTTCTTCTCCGGCGAGTTGTGGGTATGGCAGCGAGCATACGAGGCAGTAACTCCTTCCGGCGACGGACCAGTAAGGCAGATCTGGCGGTGCAGCAACAGATCCGGCGAGGTTTGGGCCTTCACCGGTGGTTTTTGGTTCCGGCGAAGCAGAGAGGGCAGCAGGTCGGCGAACCCTCCTATGGTAAATAGCAGTTGTAGTTGTAGATGGCGTGATGTAGAATTTGCACCTGTAAGTCCTCCCTTCCATATTGACCACAAATATCCTTCCCATCTCTCTCTCTCTCTCTGACCACAACTACTTGGTGCACAACCTCAAAAACTCTGTTATTCTACCTGAAATTCATTGAAGTTTCAAGCTGAAAATGTGGAATCCGCCGCTCCCCAAAAATCACATTGTCTGAGGTGTTGGAATGGCCGGTGTTGACTTCCTGGCTGCTGTAGCTTCATTCCCCAACCCGGATGATAAAATTCGGAGCACTCAACACTGACAATGCTTTGATAAAACCCGGATTATAAAATTTGTCTTGGTCTTAATCCAAGGATCATATCTAAGGTTGCTGATGACTCGCATGGCGAAAGAATACTTGATGAGCTTGAAAGGGATGGTGTTGATACATCTTTTATGGTGGTGTCCAAAGGAGGAAACTCACCATTCACATATGTCATTGTTGACAACCAAAAAAAAAAAAAACCCGCATGTGCATTTTCACTCCAGGATATCCACCCATGATATCTGAGGGTCTACATACCCAAATCAAAATTGTCTTCAGCGCTTGGAGTAAATATTGTCTACTTAGATAGCAGGCTGTATGAGACTGCTTTGATTGTAGTGCAGGAGGCAAAGAGTAGGGGCATACCTATTATAGTTGATGCAGAAAGGTTAAGGGAGGGGTTGGGTGATATTCCTGACTTTGCTAGTTATGTTGTATGCTCGACAAAATTTCCATAGGCATGGACTAACGCCCTTTCTATTTCAACTGCACTTGTTTCCATTATCTTGAGATTGATGTCAAATGTAAAATTCGTGATTGTTAGTTGGGTGAAGATGGTTTCTTAATGTTAGAAAGGACTGAAGCGGATAACCTCAGTTTGAAGAAATGGATGTAGCAGTGACCAATGGATGGAGAAATACAAGGATTAGAACATAAAAAGACATAAAAACCCTTCTAATTCACGGTCAACAAAAGGCGTCATTGACTGAGGATCAAAACTGTCCAACGATCAATAACAGTGGCTACTAAGTGGCAATTTTTATTATGGAGGATGAAAAGTGTCAATGCCCCAATAAGTCTAGGACCAAAAATGGCATTAACTCCCCCAACAAACTGTAAAGAAATCACGGACATGCCCTCTCAATGGAAACTGAACAAAGTTTATATACTGCATCAGCTCAACGGTCTTCCTTTGCTTAGCAACAAAATTAGTGAAATTATGGACAAAGGAGAGTTGATCTGAAAAAATAAGAGTAGAAAAATTTTAAGTTGTTGACCGAACCAACCGGGCGACGGCACACGTGTAGTTTCCCTTTATTTCCTCTTCATAAACTTTCAAGACCTTTAAAACAGTTATACTATATAAAGTGGAAACATGGGACTTTCAAAACCAATGTGAGACAACACTTTTACAGCACGTTTGGTTCACAAAATGAATTAAGAGGTAATAGGAATGATATTCCATAAAGAATGGAATATGTAAGGAATAGAATAGAAATTGTATTTTCTTGGATTTCTTTGATTATGGAGTGTATTAGTACGGTTCATTATCATGTTATTCTTGAAGGGGAGGAGTGGGGTCCTATTGTTCCTAGTCGGGGGCTCCGTCAAGGGGACCGACCCTCTTTCTCCTTAGTAGTATGTTAAGGGTGAGGGAAGATATGGGTGTACTTCATGGGGTTTTTATTGCTAGAGGGGTTCCTTCTATTGGTCATTTATGTTTTACTTACTGCCTTCTTTTTTTCAAATCAAATTATTTGGAGGTTAGGGTTATTAGGGTGGTGTTGAGGGTGTTTGGCGATGCTTCAGGGCGGGTGGTAAATTTTGAAAAATCAGAAGTGAGTTTTGGGAGAAATGTGACATGGCTGGAGAGGGACATTGTCTGTGATGAGTTTGGGGTGCGTAGTACCAATCTAGGGGGCAATATTTGGGTCTTCCGGGTCTGGTTGGGAGGTGGAAAAATGACATATTGGGGTAGATTAAAGATCGTAGAAAGTCTAGGATTAGGTCGTGGGCTAATATGTACATGTCTCGGACTGGGCGTGAAATTATGTTAAAAGTTCTTCTTCAATCTATTCCAAACTACGCAATGCATGTTTTCTTATTACCAAAAGGGCTTTGTGTTGATATGGAAAGACTTTGTAACTCCCTTTGCTGGGGGTGTGAGCGGAGAGAGGGTAGTAGTGGTATTCGGTGGAAAAGGTAGGAGGATTTATGTTTACCAAAAAAGTTAGGGGGATGCGCTTTCATAGAATGCGTGATATGAATGTTGCTTTATTGGGTGAACAAGGGTGGAGATTTCTTACTAGACCCGATTCTTTAGTAGCTAGGGTGTTTCGCTCTAGATATTACCCTGGTGGGTTTTTTTTTTTTTTTTTTTTTTTTTTATGATGCCTAGTTAGGGAGGGTTACGTCTTATGTTTGGAGAAGTGTGTGGGAAGCTTGGGGTGAGGTTCGTCAGGGGGTTAGATGGAGGGTGGGAACTTCGTGTGATATTAAGGTGTGGGGTGATCCTTGGTTGCCATCTCGGGTTAATCCTTGTGTTATTACTCATGTTTTTGATCATTTACATACTGCTACGGTAAATTGTCTTATGAATGATGCTTTGGATGATTGGGATATGGAGATTTTGAATGATTTGTTTCTTGAGAGAGATAAGCAGTTGATTTTAAGAGTTCATATCTCTTTTTCAAAAGGGGTGGATAATTTGTATTGGGATGGGGAGGGAAATGAGCATTATTCGGTTAAGAGCGCTTATCGTTCGATAGTAGGGGAGAGAGAGGGGCTGTATCGGGGTAGTTGTACTAGGATGTGGAACTTGCATATTCCACCGAAGGTTGAATGTTTTTTTTTTTTTTTTTTTTTTTTTTTTTTTTTTTTTTTTTCTGGAGTATGTGTTCTGGCTCGTTACCTACTAAAATGGCACTTTCTATAAGATGAGTTAATTGTGGTACTCTGTGTGCGCTGTGTAGAGTTGAGAGGGAATCTGCTGCCCATGTGTTTCTTTTTTTGTGATTATATTGTGCGGGTTTGGGATGCCTATTGTTGGCATTTGGATGTTGAGGATGAGAGTGGGTTTTGGGAATGGTTGGAAGGTTGTTTTCAACACCTTACCAGGGAAGAGTTATGTCTATCTTATTCTAATTTTTTTGGGGTATTTGGGAGACTAGGAATAAGAGATTTGGCAGGATATGAATATTAATCCAAGAGAGGTGGGTTGTCTCTCCTTGGCGGAGGGTTAGGCGGCATTCTAGAGGAAATGTTATGGAGTCCGGGAGGGAGTAGTATGTTGGATAACACCATTTTTTGAAACTAAAGGTTGATGCAGCGGTTCGTGAGGATATGAATATGCTTGGAATGGGTTGGGTTCTCCGTGATCACATGGGCATTGTTGCAGCGGCTGGAGCTGTGGGAAAGAGAGGATATGTTCTACCAAAGGAGGCTGAAGCCTTGGATATCCGGGAGACATTAAGCTGGTTAAAGGATCGAGACTATGATGATGTTCTTGTTGAGACCGATGCTCAACTAATTATTTCTCAATTACACACTAATAATAGCTCATTGTATGGTTTACTTCTGCGTAATATAAATGTTCTTTTAGCTTTATTTTCAAATGTGAATCTTTGTTTTGTAAAGCGTTCTGCTAATAATGTGGCTCACTTATTAGCTAGAGATGATGCTATTTTGGTAGGAAGTCGGTTTTGGTTTGATATTGGCCCTCTTTTTATTTTTTGTGCTCTTTGTAATGATTTAAAGGAATATATGAAGTTTTTGTGGTTTGTTTTCAACAAAAAATAATAATTAATAATTAATAATTAATAATAATAAATAATAATTATGAATTGTATTCTATTGTTTGGTTCGCGGAAGGAATATAGTTTACGAATTATATTACAGTGTTGGGTTGGTATAAAGAATAATAATAAATACACTTATAATTAAAAGACATAAATACTCTTATAATAATAATAATAATAATAATAATAATAATAATAATAATAATAATAATAATAATAATAATAATATTCATATTCATATTCATATTTTAATTACTTAGAGTTTATATCCACATCGTATAGACTATTTGTTAAAATCTAGTATTATATATATATATATATATATATATATATATATATATATATATATATATATGATTATTTTCAAATACAAACACCCCTTAAAATACAAACCTCCCTTAAAATACAAACTGTGTGCATGTAAGTGTGATAATGTGTGCACGAGCTAATTCCAGATATTTTTGGCAGTGCGCCCAGTGTGCATGTAAGTATGTTAATGTGTGCACGGGCTTTGATGGATGGTTGTGATTTTTCCTCCTACGCGCTGTGTGCATGCAAGTATGTTAATGTGTGCACGAGCTTTGATGAATGATTGTGGTTTTTCCTCCTACGCGCTATGTGCATGTAAGTATGTTAATGTGTGCATGAGCTCATCTCAAAAATTGTTGGAAGTGTGCCCTGTGTGCATGTAAGTATGTTAATGTGTGCACGAGCTCAAGTTTTTATTTTAAGGGGAGTTTGTATTTTAAGGCGGTTTGTATTTGAATGCAACCCTATATATATATATATATATATATATATATATATATATATATATATATATATATATATATATATATATATATAAGTAAAATCCTCCTAACAAATTTTCCCCCCCAAAACTTTTGTAGTAAAACTTATTTGGTAAGTAATGTCAAATGGAAATTAAATTAAATAAATAAATAATAATAATAATAATAATAATAATAATAATAATAATAATAATAATTTTATTACCTTAAATAAATAAATTATTATACTTTCCTTTTGAATTAGTATTTTCTACTTATAAATACAAGGGCTTCTTCAATCAAAGAATCTCAGACTCATCTCTCTGCTTTCTTTTTGTATGAATTTTTTACATTTTTCTAACTATATTCTCACGTACTTCAATATGTTTTGCAGTTTATATCGTCTGGTATGAGTTTGAAGATATTTAAGGAGGCTCTCCTTCAACAAAAGGAAATTGAGGAGGAAGAGCATTTGTAACAGAACCATATTGGTTTAGTTTTTATGGAAGATTGTAGAGATGCGATCGAGGATGATAAAGACGGTAATTTTGATGATTTTGTAAGATTTTCTGAAACTTAGAGTTAGTATGTTGATTTCGAGATTTGTACATGCCATTCAAGTTTCTATGTTTTTTTTAACAAGCATAGTTCATTTTATAGCATTTTTATAATTAATATATATATATATATATATATATATATATATATATATATATATATATATATATATATCTGTAGTATAATATAATATAATAATAATAATAATAATGATGTTATTAACTTAAATAAATAAATAAATTATTATTCTTTCCTTTTAAATTAGTATTTTTTACCTATAAATATAAATTAGTATTTTCTACCTTAAATAAATAAATTATTTTGCCTAATTTATATTATATTCTTTAAGCTACAATTTTGACATGATATCTTCGTAGCCCATTTTATTATATTGAGCCTTGGTACACAAGTCCAAATCAAATATATGTATGTACATGCATAACAATAATCCTAATCTATCTATATAACTATAATTAAAAGTAAAATCCTCCTAGCTAAATTTTTCCCCCAAAACTTAGAGGCATTTATGTAATATCATCCATTATTTATATATAGATATTATTATATGCCATTATATTCAAATCAAATTATAGTAATTTTATATTCATCTCCATTTATATTAGATATATTCCTATTTCCGTGTATTATAGGACTTCAATATATTAGGCATAATCAGACTCAAATCAAATCAAATTATAGTAATTTTATATTCATCTCCATTTACATCCTAATAGTATTCCACTATTCCTATTTTCATGTATTATAGGACTTCAATATATTAGGCATAATTAGACATGCCTAATAACATTTACCGTGCAGAATATACTGAGATTAACTAAATACACCGAGAATATGCAGACGACGGCGATGATGCTATCTTCCCAGAGGTCGACGGAGGACCACGATCTGCTCACACGCAGCACAAAGAAACACAAGCAGAATGCCGATGCGACTCCTGGCGCAGGCTTGGAGATGGTGGACATGGTTCAGGAGACGCCGATGGACATGATCCACGACTACACGGCGCTGGTGGAGGCTCCGCGACGTCAACCGCAGCCGATCTCTTTCAGGGATCTTGTTGCGGGGGCTACTGCACCGGTCGATGAAGAGGGGGAGGATGACGGCTTCTCCGAGGGAGAAGATGCGGAAGAGGATGATGATCCACTATGTCCGGTAATCAGGTTGACGAACAGGGAGAAGGAAGAGCTCCGACGGCCATGGCGGAATGCGGTGATTATCAAAGTCTGGGGGAAATGAGTGGGGTATTCGTTCTTGCTCAGACAGCTGAATGCTTTGTGGAGACCGAAAGGCAGCATGGACATGGTGGCGATCGATAATGACTACTTCCTTGTCCGTTTCGGCTCTGCCGATGATCTAGATCACGCGATATTCGGGGGGGCCTGTAGGATACTCGATCACTATCTGATAGTGAAGGAGTGCTCACCGGACTTTGATCCAATAAGAGACAAGACCGAGAAGGTCCTGGTATGGATATGCTTTCCTTGCTTACCTATCGAATATTACAGTGCATCTTTTTTGCAGAAGGTTGGGAAGAAGATCGGGAGGCCTGTTCAAGTAGATCAAGCGACAAGCCAGGTTTCCCGGGGCAGATTCGCACGTATGTGCGTCGAAATCGATCTCACTAAGCCGCTAATCTCAAAGTTTAAACTCAGGAAACGGACGCGGTTCATAGCGTATGAAGGGATACACCTGGTTTGCTTCGGCTGTGACATGTATGGCCATAGTCACGAAGCCTGCCCAGAAAACAAAAAAACACCGCCAGCTGGAGAGACCATGCAGAATGTCGAGGACGTAAATACGGGAAACCAGCCTGCGGCGGCAGAAGGGTCGCCAGTTTCTAATGCGAAGGCGGGGGAGGATAAAGCGTCGTTTGGGGCATGGATGCTAGTGACGAAGGAGGATAGAAGGAAAGGCCGACGAACCACCAATGGAGGCGGCAACCATGCGGCCGGTCAATCGCCGCAAGGCCGATCGCGTTTCGCGCCCATTGCAAACATGGAGGAACAGGTCCACGATGACCTGATCGCGGAGCCAGAGTTCGAAACAGAGGAGGAGCAATTGGAGGGAGGTGCACATGCAATGGAAAAACACAAATCGGGGGAGAATCAGGGGACCACCAAGGGACGAAATCAGCGAAGGCCAAACGTGGTAGTTACTGAGAAGCAGGTAGCGAATCAACCAGTGGCGAAGACGGTCCCGGCCGCGAGGACTGTGGGCGGACAAGACACTCGAGTTCAGTCTAGAGTTATCTCGCGGAGGGCAGCTGAGGAGGAGGAGCATGTGGTGGTTAGGGGCTCGCAGGGGGGAGTGGTTGTTTACACAGAACGAATTATTTCCGAACCAGCATGCAACACGAGCCCCATGCGCCAACTGGAAAACATGGGGGAACACTTTAGTGATGAGCCAACCGGCATGGAAGTTGACGGTGATGGGGATATAGAAGGAGACGGGGACCCGGGGGGAGACGCGGCGGATTTAGACTCCACTGTCTGATCGCGGCTTTCTTTGTGTTTTTACCTTTGTTTTCGGTTTGTTTCTTCGTTTCTCACCTCTTTATTGGTTTTAATGATAGGGCTCATTTGGAATTGCCAGGGCGCCGGAGGAAGAGATTTCCACCGTGTCCTAAAACAATTAATCAAAACGTACTGACCGAGCCTGCTGGGCTTGGTTGAACCAAAAGTATCTGGAGAACAGGCAAACAAAATCTGCACCAAGCTTGGTTATGAGGACTGGGTTCGCGTGGAAGCAGTGGGGTTTAGTGGGGGAATTTGGGTGCTTTGGAATAAACCGCTGGATATATCAGTAAAATACACTCACCCTCAATTTATCTTATTGCAGGTCGCGGAAAATGGAGGTACACCATGGACTATGGCAGTCGTCTACGGCAGCCCGGTTCAGCATCTTCGGAGAAGGCTCTGGTTGGAGCTCCATGCGCAAAAACGTAGCATCCTCGGGCCCTGGATAGCGGCAGGGGATTTTAATGCCGTCACCTGCGAAGGGGAAACTCATAATTACTCAGCGTTCTCTCCCCAGCGCAGTGTGGACTTTGCGGATTGGATTTACAGTGAAGGGCTCGTGGACATGGGCTTTAGTGGGGCCCGACTCACCTGGATGCGTGGGTCGGAACCTGTGAAAGGGGCCCGACTTGATAGGGCACTGTGTAATGTGGAATGGCGGCACCGTTTCCCGGAGGCAACGGTCAGACACTTACCACGAGTGGCATCGGACCACACGCCGATCTTGCTCCAATCTAATGGGAGAGGAGGCCCGAGAGGCCCTGACACGTTCCGATTCCAGGCGGCTTGGTTGACCAATGACTCGTTTAAGGAGGTCATTCATAAAACCTGGGCTCCTAGCCATGCTTTGCAACGGAATATTGCCAAGGTTCGGGACGAACTCACTGTGTGGAACAGAGAGGTCTTCGGCAGCATCGAGGGTCGGAAAAAGAATCTTCTTGCTCGCATTGGGGGAATCTAACGACACCAGTCTTTCCCAAGCCACAAGGGCCTTCGGCAGCTAGAGAAGAAGTTGAGAGGGGAATTAGAGAACGTGCTCTACCAAGAGGAGCTTATGTGGTTCCAGGGGTCGATGGAGGAGTGGATCGCGTCAGGGGACAGAAACACTCGGTAGTACCACACCGCCACGATGGTTCACAAATCAAGGAATAAAGTGCTTAGTTTGATGGATACGGAGGGCAACTGGATCACTGACGTTGAGCCGCTTCAGCAACATGTGCGAGACTTCTATGTTAGCTTGTTCAGAAATGAGGGTGAGGGGAATATGCAACGGGCGGCAAGTGGTCTGTTCCCCAGATTAGGGAGGCGGGAGTGGCGGATGTTTAATAGGGCGGTGACTAAAGAGGAAGTCCGACGTGCTGTCTTTGACATGAGCCCCATGAAAGCACCAGGACCGGATGGGCTCCACGCGGCCTTCTATCAGCACTCTTGCGAGGTTGTGGGGGACTGTGTGTTTGATCTGGTGAAGACGGCTTTTGAGACAGGCAAGCTTCCAGAAGGGGTCAACGACACACTTTTGGTCCTTATCCCGAAGGTTGCAATACCCGAGAACATTAAACAGTTCCGACCAATTAGCTTATGTAACGTATCATACAAGGTGATAACGAAAACGATAACAAATCGGCTGAAGTATATTCTATCGAGGATTATCGGCCCTTTTCAGAGCTCTTTTGTGCCGGGACGGCAGATCACGGACAATATTATTATTTACCAAGAAGTCATGCACTCTATGCGGACCAGGAAAGGGAGAGTGGGGCTTATGGCAATTAAAATAGACCTGGAAAAAGCGTATGACCGGCTATCTTGGAGTTTTATTAATGATACTATTCTTGATGCAGGTTTTACAGAGGACTGGGCACGCATCATTATGGAATGTGTCCGCACTGCGAAAATGCAAATCGTTTGGAACGGGGTGCGCCTGGAGACTTTCAAGCCGGGACGCGGGATCCGTCAGGGCGATGCCATGTCACCGGCGTTGTTCGTGTTATGCATGGAACAGTTGAGCCAGAATATATCAACGGAGGTGGGAAGAGGGGCGTGGAAGGGCATTCGTGTCTCGGCAACGGGCCCGACTCTCTCGCACCTTTGCTTTGCCGACGATATGGTTCTCTTCTCCGAGACTTCACTGGAACAGGTGGCGGTTATTAAGATATGTCTGGATAACTTTTGTGCAGAGTCGGGGAAACGGATTAGTCTGGGCAAATCCCAGGTTTTCTTCTCAAAAAATACGCAGGCCAGTGTAAAGGAGGCCATTTCAACAAAGCTATGCATCCCGAGTACTGCAGACTTGGACAGATATTTAGGCGTCCTGTCCATCCATGGAAAGGTAACGAATGCAACCTTTGCGGGACTGATCAACCGGGTGGAAGCGAAGCTCGATGGATGGAGGAGCAAGACCTTAACGCTGGCGGGACGGGTCACTTTTGCTAAATCGGTGCTCTGTGCCATCCCCAACTATACTATGCAGACAGTGTTCCTGCCCAAAGGGGTATGCCAGAAATTAGAAGCGATAACAAGAAAGTTCATTTGGGGAGGGGTTAGCGACGCAAGGAAGCCCAGCTTGGTGAACTGGGACACGATCATGAAGACGATGGACCGCGGTGGACTGGGTTTTAGGAGGCTGCACGATGTCAACATAGCGTTCATGGCAAAATTAGGGTGGCGCATGCGTAGGGAGCAGAATAGCCTCTGGGTGGACATGCTAGTTGGGAAATATAACACGATGCTTTCTAGTGATAACCGACATGCCTCCAACTTATGGAGAGGGATTACTGCTGCTTCGTCTGTTCTTGAACAAGGGCTGACGAAGGTTGTGCGCACGGGGCGGGAGACACAGTTTTGGATGGACGAATGGATCAGAGGGGTGAAATTGTTTGATCACATGAAGAAACCGGTGAGCTTTTCGGAGCTATACGCACCCGTGGCGGACTACTAGGAGAATGGTAGGGGGTGGAAGTGGGAGTTGATCGACGGCGTTCTGGATGACACTTGGAAGGATAAACTCCACGCGATTGTTGTGCTAGACAATGTTGACGGAAAAGATGATTGGGGCTGGAGGTTTGACACGAATGGAAAGTTCACGATTGCCTCGGCATACGCTGCTCTTCAAACACTGGAACTGGCTCCAGTGGATAGGGACTGGGAGTTCGTTTGGAAGATCAGGATTCCAAACAAAATGAACCACTTGCTGTGGCTGGTGAAACAAGAGAAGATTATGACAAACGTTGAGCGGCATAAGAGACATTTCACTATTAACATGATGTGTCCATTTTGTACAGGTGTCCCGGAGACAGTTGCTCATATCTTCAGAGATTGCGTGGAGATGGCTGGTTTTTGGGAGATGCTCATGCCATGGCGAGTAACGCAAATGCTACGTACGAAAGGCTGGGAGGAGTGGTTTTCTACAAACTTGAGAGCTGATCATAGGCTGGGTTTTGAAGAGGACTGGCAGACTACTTTCGGTGTTAGCATGTGGTGGTGCTGGAGGTAGCGTAACACCAGAATATTCGAAGGGACGCGTCTCAATTTGGCACAGCGGAAGGAGGTGATCATCAACCAACGAGACGAGATTATAGAAGCTTTCCGAAACAGATGGGACCTGGTGCGATGTCTAGGAGACCCGGCAGAGAGAGTGCGGCGTGGGAGAAGCCAACAGAGGGATGGTGGAAGATGAACGTAGATGAATGCTGCAAAGGAGTGGATAGGAAGGCGGGTTGCGGCGGTATTTTACGAGACCATGCGGGGCGCTGGATCGTAGGCTTCACGTGCAATCTTGGCTCGTGCTCGGCGGAGGTGGCAGAGGCCTGGGCGGTACTTCACGGCCTCCGGCATGCGATTAACAGTGGCGCCAGAAACCTCATCGTCGAAAGCGATTCTTTGGGGGTTATTAACCGCCTTGCTGGGAGCGGTTTTGATGCTAGAGACAATGACAATATTCTGCAGCTTTGTGATCGAGAGAGAGGCAAGTTCGCAAATTTGGAGTTTAAACATGTGAGACGGGAACAAAATAGAGTTGCGGATCGCTTGGCCGCGGATGCTCTTAATCATGATTTGGGGAGTCGGGCTTATATTACCATGCCTCAGATTGTTGAGGACGTCGTTTGGGAGGATAGCGTTGGTGCTAGGACACCGCGCGGCGCCACCCACTAGATCTATCTCGGGTTCATCCCTCCGTTCTTCCAAAAAAAAAAAAAATTAGTAATTTTATATTCATCTCCATTTATATTAGATATATTCCTATTTCCGTGTATTATAGGACTTCAATATATTAGGCATAATCAGACTCAAATCAAATCAAATTATAGTAATTTTATATTCATCTCCATTTACATCCTAATAGTATTCCACTATTCCTATTTTCGTGTATTATAGGACTTCAATATATTAGGCATAATTAGACATGCCTAATAACATTTACCGTGCAGAATATATTATTATATTGGCTAAATTTAATTATGGTGAATATTTAATTTTTATTATGACCATTAACATTCAATATATTAGGCATAATTAGACATGCCTAATTTTAATTGTGGGGATGACAACTCAAAAGAGTGTGGATCGTAAATATATGTGTATTAATTTTTTTTTTTTTTTTCGTGTTTATATTCACTACCATTATATATATATATATATATATATATATATATATATATATATCATATTAATACTGTATTTTTTTTCCTAAATAATTTTAGGCTTAGTTTGTTGATGTATCAATAACATTGTTCAATCTCTGTGAATAAGGATTATTCCTTTGTTGTGTAGTACCATACAGAATTTACTATACAATCATGTAAATGAAAATTAAAAGTTTCATATTTAGTTCTTATTAATATACATGCAATTGCATATATTGAAAAAGTAGTATATAAATTTAATAAAGTATATTTTATTTGTAGTTTTATTTTTTAAAAAATGCAATATTTCGCAACTATTTCAGGTAAGCACTTTAGCAAGTTGTTTGTATATTATATTTATTAATTACTTTATTTTTTTTTTTATTTTGTGAATATATTTCATGCATGAAAATTGAATTGTAGATGTATCATATCCAATTGTTTATCATAATATTCTTTTTTATTTTATTGTGATGAAGATTGTATTTATGAGTTTAGACATGGGATGGATTAACAACTATCATATTCTTTTTAATTTAATTGTGATGAAGATTATACAGATGAGTCATGAGTTTAGACAAATTAACATGGATGTTAGTAAAGGATGTGGCAACACCTAACTTGCACAATTAATATATAGATTAATTAGTCTTGGTATAATCAGAATTACTGATAAATGAGAATATAGATTTTCTTTTGTTGTTTACTAAGATGTTTGTAATAATTTGTTATTTTAAAACAGTGTATTAAAAGTTTATTATTTTAGCTAATTACCCATTTTAAATATCAAATCTTATTTAATTGATAGTATGTTTTGGAAATCAATAAAATAATAGTATTTTTTTTTTCAATTGTAATATCGCAATGTTTCCTATATAGTTATTACACAACAAAACTTTAAAATGAATAAAGGTTACATATCGCATTTACACATGAAACTTATTTACAATAATAGTTGTTAGTATCATAAAATCACTTCAACATAGAAATATTAAAAAAAATTGTTATTAATAATTAACTAATTAATATGTATTTAAAAGAATCATTGACTGAGAATAAAAATGGCATGAAAAGTAGATCAATTTGAAAAGGAAATGATAATTAATACTTGATTAAAAATGACACAGAATATATTACTGGAAATAAAAATATATATAAATATGTTATTAATAATTAACTAATTAATATGTATTAAAAAATCGTTGACTGAGAATAAAAATGGCATGCAAATTAGACCAATTGAAAAAGAAAACGATAATTAATATTTGATTAAAAATGGCATAAAATATATAAATTCTAAATATATATCGACAATTATATTAATAATTATAGTATAAATTAATTGATACGTACCAAGACTATGTGGTCTAATGGTATCTGGGTTGAATTTCCATTTGGAAGGTTGTAAGTTCGAGCCTTAATGGAGGTGTTATTGGTTCTTTGTGTTTCAGTAACTTGAGAAAGTATAAAATAATTGATTGAGATTAAAAATGACATGAAATATACAAATTATGATATATTTTTTAAAAAAGATCTCCAAATTAACAATGTCGAAAATGAAACGGATTAACAATAGTATATGTAAATTGGAAATAATAATTAATAATTTACTAGAAATAAAAAAATTATATTAATAATTATCTAATTAATATGTATTAAAAAAGAATTATTCATTGGTAATAAAAATGACATAAAAATTAAGTCAATTGGAAAAGGAAATGATAATTAATACTTGATTAAAATGGATTACAATATATTACTGAAAATAAAGAAATATGTTATTAATAAATAACTAATTAATATGCAATAAAAAAGAATCATTGATTGAAAATAAAAATGGAATGAAAATTACTCCAATTAGAAAAGAAAATAATAATTAATATTTGATTGAAAATGACATGAAATATATAAATTCAAAATATATATCGACAATTATATTAATATTTATAGTATAAACTAATTGATATGTATTAAAACAATATTTGACTAAGAATATAAATGACATGAAAATTAGCACAATTCGAAAATTTAATGATTATTAATACTTAATTAAAAATTAAAAATTAAAAATAATTTCAAATTAACTCAAATGAAAAAGAAAAATGGCTAGACAGCCCAAACAATAGTATAGGTAAATTGAAAAAATAATTGACTGTGATTAAAAATGCCACAAAATACATAAATTATGGTATAATATATATTTAAGAAAAAAAAACGATCCCCATATTTAACTATGTAGGAAATGAAACGGATTAACTATTGTATATGTAAATTGGAAAAGATATTTGTTATTAATAATTTACTAGAACTATTAAAAAAATCTGTTATAAATAATTAACTAATTAATATGTATCAAAAAAGAATCATTGAATGAGAAAAAAATAGCATGGTTGGAAAAGGAAATGATATATATATATATATATATATATATATATATATATATATATATATATATATATATATATTTGAAAACACGAAATGATAATTAATACTTAATTAAAAATGGCATATAATATATTACAGGAAGTTTAATGACAAAAATAATTGACTGAGATTAAAAATGAATCGAAATATACAAATTATGATATAATATTTTATTTATTAAAAAAATATCCAAATTAACAATGCCGAAAATGAAACACATTAACAATAGTATATGTAAATTAGAAAAAAGTATCTGTTATTAATAATTTACTAGAAATAAAAAAAAACATTATATTAATAATTATCTAATATAATTAATATATATTAAAAAGAATTATTCGTTGGTAATAAAAATGACATGAAAAATAGGCTAATTAAAAAACAAAATGATAATTAATAATTGATTAAAATAGATCAGAATATATTACTGAAAATGAAGAAATGTGTTATTAATAAATAACTACTTAATATGTAATAAAAAAGAATC